>NW_027003077.1:0-12500 GCF_036934945.1 Oncorhynchus masou masou | reverse complement strand
CCCCATCTTGGCTTCCCTGGGGCCTCCCCCTCACCCCTCCTGGCTTCCCTGGGGCTTCCCCCTCACCCCTCTGGGATTGTGACTCAGTTCTCCCCTCCTGTGTGCTTACTCACCCCCCCTGTAGTGTGTGGACGTGCTCACAGTGGGTTGTGAGGATACCCATAGAATCTCTAGTTATTGTATTTCTGTGTGGATTCCCCTCTTTACAGCTCTGCAGCTCACTATCATGGGAATAGAGCAGAGAGAATGTGGAGGTTTCACTCTTCTGGTCTGGTCTGGCCTGTTCTGTCTGTTCTGGTCTGCTCTGTTCTGTTCTCTGCTGTGTTCTGTTCTGCTATGTTTTGGTTCTGTTCTGTCTGTCTGTTCTCTGCTGTGTTCTGTTCTGTTCTCTGTGTTCTGTTCTGTTCTCTGCTCTGTTTCTGCTCTGTTCTGTTCTGTTCTCTGCTCTGTTCTGTTCTGTTCTCTGCTGTGTTCTGTTCTGCTCTGTTTTGTTCTGTTCTGTTCTGTTCTCTGCTGTGGTCTGTTCTGTTCTCTGCTCTGTTCTGGTCTGTTCTCTGCTGTGGTCTGTTCTGTTCTGTTCTCTGCTCTGTTCTGGTCTGTTCTCTGCTGTGGTCTGGTCTGTTCTGTTCTCTGCTGTGGTCTGTTCTGTTCTGTTCTCTGCTCTGTTCCTGTTCTGTTCTCTGCTCTGTTCTGGTCTGTTCTCTGCTGTGGTCTGGTCTGTTCTCTGCTGTGGTCTGGCTGTTCTGTTCTCTGCTGTGTTCTGTCTGTTCTCTGTTTCTGGTTCTGTTCTGTTCTCTGCTGTGGGTCTGTTCTCTGCTTGGTCTGTTCTGTTCTCTGTTCTCTGCTGTGGTCTGTTCTGTTCTCTGCTCTGTTCTGGTCTGTTCTCTGCTGTGGTCTGTTCTGTTCTGTTCTCTGCTCTGTTCTGGTCTGTTCTCTGCTGTGGTCTGGTCTGTTCTGTTCTCTGCTCTGGTCTGGTCTGTTGTTCTCTGCTCTGTTCTGGTCTGTTCTCTGCTGTGGTCTGTTCTGTGGTCTGTTCTCTGCTGTGGTCTGTTCTGTTCTGTTCTCTGCTCTGTTCTGCTTTCTGCTCTGCTGTCTGTTCTCTTCTCTGCTCTGTTCTGGGCTGTTCTCTGCTGTGGTCTTCTGTTCTGTTCTCTGCTGTGGTCTGTTCTGTTTCTGTTCTTCTCTGCTGTGGTCTGGTCTGTTCTGTTCTCTGCTCTGTTTCTGGTCTGTTCTCTGCTGTGGTCTGGTCTGTTCTGTTCTCTGCTGTGGTCTGTTTCTGTTTCTGTTCTCTGCTCTGTTCTGGTCTGTTCTCTGCTGTGGTCTGGTCTCTGTTCTGTTCTCTGCTGTGTTCTGTTCTGTTCTCTGCTGTGGTCTGTTCTGTTCTCTGCTGTTCTCTGTTTGTTTGGTCTGTTCTGGTCTGCCACAACACCCTGCTGTAGGTCTGTTCTGTTCTCTGCTGTGGCAGTAAAAGTGGCTTGTGGATCTAATCATGACACTGACACACCAGCCTGACTGGTGCTGTGGCCACTGGTAACACGCTTTCGTAATCTCCTGTGTTCACACCTGGAGCCTGCTGGTGCTGTGCCACTGCACACGCCACGGGGCTGTTCTGTAACACTGTCTGACTGTGCCACTGTCACTGCTGTGGTCTGGTTCTCTGTTCGGGCCAAAACTGGTTTGTGTGTGTCTGACTGGTGTGTGCCACTGCACCACCACGGGGCATGTGTTCAGGTAACACCGAGTGTGTCTGACTGGTGCTGTGCCACTGCACACGCCACGGGGCCTCAAACAGCCCGTGTGTGTCTGACTGGTGCTGTGCCACTGCACACGCCCACGGGGCCTCGTAACACCGTGTGTGTCTGACTGGTGCTGTGCCACTGCACACGCCACGGGGCCTCGTAACACCGTGTGTGTCTGACTGGTGCTGTGCCACTGCACACGCCACGGGGCCTCGTAACACCGTGTGTGTCTGACTGGTGCTGTGCCACTGCACACGCCACGGGGCCTCGTAACACCGTGTGAGTGTCTGACTGGTGCTGTGCCACTGCACACGCCACGGGGCCTCGTAACACCGTGTGTGTCTGACTGGTGCTGTGCCACTGCACACGCCACGGGGCCTCGTAACACCGTGTGTGTCTGACTGGTGCTGTGCCACTGCACACGCCACGGGGTCTCGTAACACCGTGTGTGTCTGACTGGTGCTGTGCCACTGCACACGCCACGGGGCCTCGTAACACCGTGTGTGTCTGACTGGTGCTGTGCCACTGCACACGCCACGGGGCCTCGTAACACCGTGTGTGTCTGACTGGTGCTGTGCCACTGCACACGCCACGGGGCCTCGTAACACCGTGTGTGTCTGACTGGTGCTGTGCCACTGCACACGCCACGGGGCCTCGTAACACCGTGTGTGTCTGACTGGTGCTGTGCCACGGGGCGTAACACCGTGTGTCTGACTGGTGCTGTGCCACTGCACACGCCCACGGGGCCTCGTAACACCGTGTGTGTCTGACTGGTGCTGTGCCACTGCACACGCCACGGGGCCTCGTAACACCGTGTGTGTCTGACTGGTGCTGTGCCACTGCACACGCCCACGGGGCCTCGTAACACCGTGTGTGTCTGACTGGTGCTGTGCCACTGCACACGCCACGGGGCCTCGTAACACCGTGTGTGTCTGACTGGTGCTGTGCCACGGGGCCTCGTAACACCGTGTGTGTCTGACTGGTGCTGTGCCACTGCCACGGGGCCCCGTAACACCGTGTGTGTCTGACTGGTGCTGTGCCACCGTGTGTGTCTGACTGGTGCGCCACGGGGCCCCGTAACACCGTGTGTGTCTGACTGGTGCTGTGTCACGGGGCCTCGTAACACCGTGTGTGTCTGACACAAATGCACACTGACATACTGAGGTAGTTGGGGATTCATTACCACCCCCCCACAACTTCTTCCGGTGTCATGGCAACAGGGAAACAGATACATCCCTGGAGCTCAGACCCGGTTGTGTCAGTCCACAGGTGAGGTGGCAGCCACGGGCACAGGTACGGTAAGCCCAACCCACCACCACACTCCTCCTTTCTTTCCTCTCTCTTTCAACAGCGAGATGAGCAGGCCACAGCTGTCAGCGGCCATGACACCAGACAGAGGAAACATGTCAGAGTGGGTTTGTGTTTTCTGAGAGACAGTAAATTGGCCGACATGGCGTCACCAAGTCACACAAAGGACAGCCACTCCCGAGTCTCTCGGCAGCATTTGCACAGAAGACAAGATAGAAAACAGAGCCTCCTCTCCTCTGGCTCAGCACTTTGACAGTGTCTTGCTGTGTAATGTTCTGTCTGTTAACGACGTGGTTGTAAACACTCCTTCCCTTCACCTTTCTCTCTCCCATCTGCCGGTTTGCTTTCGCTCCGCAAATGTGAGACTAGCGCCGTAGCCACGGCAACACCACAATGGCCCTCAGCTGTAGAGTGAGAGCGTGTCTCTATTATGTACTAATAGCTTAATGTCTGTGGGTGTGTGTGTTTTATGGTATGTCCTATAATTACAAGTGCAACTTGTACGACAATTAAGCTTAACTTAACCAACACTCCTTTCAACTCCTCTCTGCCACAGTGAAGTCATTGTGAGTGCCAAGCACAATATCAGTGTCCACATCTTCAAGGGGCTCCACCACTCTCTCTCTCTCTCTCTCTCTCTCTCTACTGACCAGAGTGGTGACTTTGAAGATTATTTATATTTGATTTTTTTTTACTGCTTTTTGGTCCATGTCAAACCTCTCACTCTCTTGCACAAAACTCTCTAATGTTGGAAGGATCAAAAACACAAAAGTTGTTCTCAACTTTTGAAGTTTATTTTAAAAAGCATAGCATCTGAGTCTGCAATTTAACTATTATTTTTTAACTCTACTTTATCTTAGCACCACCGCTGCCCAATGTGCTCATATGACATTTTCCCCTTACGTGTCTAAAAACCAACGAGCTAAACTGATATCAAAAACAGTTAGTCCAACAAGCATGATCACTGTGGCTGCTGGCTAACCTTCACACCATCTGTGTGATGACTGGGTCTCTGAAGTTCATGTCAGAGTATTTGATCATTTTTATTTAACCTTCATTTCCACTGGTTTTTCTCATAGAGATAACATCTACTTTTCAAGGGAGACCTGGTCCGACAGCAGCAAGAGAAACAACGTTTCACAAAAACTACTTACATACACTAACACAACATTGAACAAAACTATAGACACACATACAGTACAACAATTTCATATTACGTAAAGAAACACAAAATGTCATAACTAAAAAACAGCAGTCCTAAAGACAATTACACTCTTCCATGATATTTATAATCGATCAAGTGTTTAAACTCCACCAAGGTTTTAGATCGGTAAAGAAGCTGAGAGCAGCATGATATACTGGATCAAGTGGGTAGAGGCCTGCATACACTACTGGCCAAAAGCTTTACAACACCGACTCAAGGCTTTTTCTTTGTTTTCACTATTTTCTACATTGTAGAATAATAGTGAAGACATCAAAACTATGAAATAACACATGGAATCATGTAGTAACCAAAAAAAGTGTTAAAAAAACAGATTCTTCAAAGTAGCCACCCTTTGCCTTGATGACCGCTTTGCACACTCTTGGCATTCTCTCAACCAGCTTCATGAGGTAGTCACCTGGAATGCATTTCAATTAACAGGTGTGCCTTCTAAAAAAAAGTTAATTTGTGGAATTTCTTTCCTTCTTAATGCGTTTGAGCCAATCAGGTGTGTTGTGACAAGGTAGGGGGTATACAGAAGACAGCACTAATTGGTAAAAGACCAAGAGCTCAAATAAGCAAAGAGAAATGACACACATCATTACTTTAAGACATGAAGGTCAGTCAACATGGAACATTTCAAGAACTTTGTTCAAGTGCAGTCGCAAAAACCATCAAGCGCTATGATGAAACTGGTTCTCATGAGGACCCCCACAGGAAAGGCAGACCCAGAGTTACCTCTGCTGCAGAAGATAAGTTCATTAGAGTTACCAGCCTCAAATTACAGCCCAAATAAATGCTTCACAGAGTTCAAGTAACAGACACATCTCAGCTAGAGGTCGACCGATTATGATGTTTCAATACCGATACCGATTATTGGAGGACCAAAAAAAGCTGATACCAATTAATAGGCCAATTTTTATTTATATTTGTAATAATGACAATTACAATAATACAGAATGAACACTGAACCCTTTTATTTTAACTTAATATAATACATCAATAAAATCTATTTAGTCTCAAATAAATAATGAAACATGTTCAATTTGGTTTAAATAATGCAAAAACACAGTGTTGGAGAAGAAGCTAAAAGTGCAATATGTGCCATGTAAAAAAGCTAACGTTTAAGTTCCTTGCTCAGAACATATGAAAGCTGGTGGTTTAATAATCCCAGTTAAGAAGTTTTAGGTTGTAGTTATTATAGGAATTATGACCGTCGACTATTTCTCTCTATACCATTTGTATTTCATATACCTTTGACTATTGGATGTTCTTATAGGCACCATAGTATTGCCAGCCTAATCTCGGGAGTTGATAGGCTGGAAGTCATAAATAGCGCTGTGCTTCAAGCATTGCTAAGAGCTGCTTTCGCTAACGCAGTAAAGTGCTGTTTGAATGAATGCTTACGAGCCTGCTGCTGCCTACCACCGCTCAGTCAGACTGCTCTATCAAATATCAAATCATATACTTAACTATAATAAACACACAGAAATACGAGCCTTTGGTCATTAATATGGTTAAATCTGGAAACGTTCATTTCGAAAAAAAACAAAACGTTTATTCTTTCAGTGAAATACGGAACCGTTACGTATTTTATCTAACGGGTGGCATCCCTAAGTCTAAATATTGCTGTTACATTGCACAACCTTCAATGTTCTGTCATAATTATGTACAGTCTTTGTTAGGAAGAAACCAGTTCGCAACGAGCCAGGCAGCCCAAACTGTTGCATATACCCTGACTCTGCTTGCACTGAACGCAAGAGAAGTGACACCATTTCCCTAGTTAAAATAAATGCATGTTAACAGTCAATATTAACTAAATATGCAGTTTTAACAATATATACTTCTGTGTATTAATTTTAAGGCATTGATGTTTATTGTTAGGTACATTTGTGCAACGAATGTGCTTTTTCACAAATGCGCTTTGTTAAATCATCACCCGTTTGGTGAAGTAGGCTGTGATTCGATGATAAATAAACAGGCACCGCACTGATTATATGCAACGCAGGACAAGCTAGTTAAACTAGTAATATCATCAACCATGTGTAGTTAACTAGTGATTATGTTAAGATTGATTGCTTTTTATAAGATAAGTTTAATGCTAGCTAGCAATTTACCTTGGCTCATTGCAGCCACAAGGTCTTTGACGCTGCACTCGTGTAACAGGTGGTCAGCCTGCCACGCAGTTATCTCATGGATTGCAATGTAATCGGCCAAAATCTGCATCCAAAAAGGCTGATTACCAATTGTTATGAAAACTTGAAATTGGCCCAAATGAATCATGCTGATTAATCGGTCGACCTCTAATCTCAACATCAACTGTTCAGAGGAGACTGTGTGAATCAGGCCTTCATGGTTGAATTACTGCAACAACAAAAAACACTACTAAAGGACACCAATAATAAGAAGAGACTTGCTTGGGCCAAGAAACACGAGCAATGGACAATAGACCGTGAAAATCTGTCCTTTGGTCTGATGAGTGCAAATTTGAGAGATTTGTTTCCAACCGTGTCTTTGTGAGACGAGTAGGTGAACAGATGATGTCCGCATGTGCAGTTCCACCCTGAAGCATGGAGGAAGAGGTGTGATGTGTGGGGGTGCTTTGCTGGTGACACTGTCTGTGATTTATTTAGAATTCAGGGTACACTTAACCAGCATGACTACCACAGCATTCTGCAGCGATATCCCATCCCATCTGGTTTGCGCTAGCGGGACTATCATTTGCTTTTCAACAGGACAATGACCAAACACCGATGATTAACGACTCATGATGCAATTGTAACAACATACAATATCTCAAGTCCTTTTGTTGTTCACCTTCCCAGAATTCCTCACACTCAAATGCTGACCTTATTATCTCCCAAGAGAACTCTCCTCGGTTATAGTCACAGCCGTGTATATCCCTCCGCAAGCGTATACAGATGAAGTCGGAAGTTTACATACAGTTAGGTTGGAGTCATTAAAACTCGTTTTTCAACCACTCCACACATTTCTTGTTAACTTCTTGGATATAGGGGGCGCTATTTTAATTTTTGGATGAAAAAGATATTTTGTCACGAAAAGATGCTCGACTATGCATATAATTGACAGCTTTGGAAAGAAAACCCTCTGACGTTTCCAAAACTGCAAAGATATTGTCTGAGTGCCACAGAACTGATGTTACAGGCGAAACCCAGATAAAAATCCAATCAGGAAGTGCTGCATTTTTTGAAACCGCCTCATGCCAATATGGCTGTGAATGGGCCACAAATGAGCTTAGGCTTTCTGTCGCTTCCCCAAGGTGTCGACAGCATTGTGACGTATTTGTAGGCATATCATTGGAAGATTGACCATAAGAGACTATATCTACCAGTGGCGCTTGGTGTCCTCCATTGCAATTATTGCGTCATCTCCAGCTGCAGTATTTTTCCGTTTGCTTCTGATGAGAAGCAAACTGCCACCACTGATAGATTATCGAATAGATATGTGAAAAACAACGTTTGCCATGTTTCTGTTGATATTATGGAGCTAATTTGGAAAAAAGTTTGGCGTTTGTAGTGACTGCATTTTCCTGTCTTTTTCTTTACCAAACGTGATGAACAAAATGGAGCTATTTCGCCAACATAAATAAATATTTTTGGAAAAAAATTAACATTTGCTATCTAACTGAGAGTCTCGTCATTGAAATCATCCGAAGTTCTTCAAAGGTAAATTATTTTATTTGAATGCTTTTCTTGTTTTTGTGAAAATGTTGCCTGCTGAATGCTAGGCTTAATGATATGCTAGGCTATCAATACTCTTACACAAATGCTTGTGTAGCTTTGGTTGAAAAGCATATTTTGAAAATCTGAGATGACAGTGTTGTTAACAAAAGGCTAAGCTTGTGTTTCAATATATTTATTTCATTTCATTTGCGATTTTCATGAATAGAAAAAGTTGCGTTATGCTAATGCGTTATAGTTGAAGTATTTTTCTGTCGATTTCTCAGCCAAGCAGGATGTACAAACGTGAGAAGGAACATTTGCTATCTAACTAGGAGTCTCCTGAGTGAAAGCATCTGAAGTTCTTCAAAGGTAAATGATTTAATTTGGTTGCTTTCTTATTTTTGTGAAAATGTTGCCTGCTGCCAGCACAGCCTAGCATAGCATTATGCCATGCTAAACTTACACAAATGCTTGTCTAGCGTTGGCTGTAACGCATATTTTGAAAATTTGAGATGACAGTGTTGTTAACAAAAGGCTAAGCTTGTGTTCGAATATATTTATTTCATTTCATTTGTGATTTTCATGAATAGGAAACGTTGCGTTATGGTAATGCACTTGAGGCTATGATTACGCTCCCGGATACGTGGGATTGCTCGTCATTAGAGGTTAACAAACTATAGTTTTGGCAAGTAGGTTAGGACATCTACATGACACAAGTAATTTTTCCAACAATTGTTTACAGACAGATTATTTCACTTATAGTTCCCTATATCATAATTCCAGTGGGTCAGAAGTTTACATACACTAAGTTGACTGTGCCTTTAAACAGCTTGGACAATTCCAGAAAATGTCATGGCTTTAGAAGCTTCTGATAGTCTAATTGACATAATTTGTCAATTGGAGGTGTACCTGTGGATGTACTTCAAGGTCTACCTTCAAACTCAGTGACTCTTTGCTTGACATCATGGGAAAATCAAAAGAAATCAGCCAAGACCTCAGAAAAAAATGGAGACCTCCACAAGTCTGGTTCATCCTTGGGAGAATTTCCAAACGCCTGAAGACACATTCATCTGTACAAACAATAGTACGCAAGCATAAACACCATGGGACCACGCAGCCGTCAAACCGCTCAGGAAGGAGAGACGCATTCTGTTTCCTAGGGATGAACGTACTTTGGTGCTTAAAGTGCAAATCAATCCCAGAAAAACAGCAAAGGACCTTGTGCAGATGCTAGAGGAAACAGGTACAAAAGTACCAAAGTACCAAAACGAGTCCTATATATCAACAGCAAGGAAGAAGCCACTGCTCCAAAACCGCCATAAAAAAACAGACTACGGTTTGCAACTGCACATAGGGACAAAAGATCGTACTTGGAGAAATGTCCTCTGGTCTGATGAAACAAAATAGAACTGTTTGGCCATAATGACCATCGTTGTTTGAAGGAAAAGGGAGGCTTGCAAGCCAAAGAACACATCCCAACCGTGAAGCACGGGGGTGGCAGCATCATGTTGTGGGGGTGCTTTGCTGTAGGAGGGACTGGTGCACATCACAAAATAGATGGCATCATGAGAATTAAAATTATGTGGATATATTAAAGCGACATCTCAAGACATGTGTTACCTTTATTTTACTAGGCAAGTCAGTTAAGAACAAATTCTTATTTTCAATGACGGCCTAGGAACAGTGGGTTAACTGCCTGTTCAGGGGCAGAACGACAGATTTGTACCTTGTCAGCTCGGGATTAGAACTTGCAACCTTTCGGTTACTAGTCCAACACTCTAACCACTAGGCTACCCTGCCGACATCAGTCAGGATGTTAAAGCTTGGTCACAAATGGGTCTCCTAAATGGACAATGACCCCAAGCATACTTCCAAAGTTGTGGCAAAATGGCCTAAGGACAACAAAGTCAGTATTGGAGAGGCCATCACAAAGCCCTGACCTCAATCCTAGAAAAACATTTTGGCAGAACCGAAAAGCTTGTGCGAGCAAGGAGGCCTACCCACCTGACTCAGTTACACCAGCTCTGTCAGGAGTGAATGGGCCAAAATTCACCCAACTTATTGTGGGAAGCTTGTGAAAGGCTACCCAAAACATTTGACCCAAGTTAAACAATTTAAAAGCAATACTACCAAATACTAATTGAGTGTATGTAAACATCTGACCCACTGGGAATGTGATGAAAGAAATAAAAGCTGAAATAAATCAGTCTACTATTATTCTGACATTTCACATTCTTAAAATAAAGTGGTGATCCTAACTGACCCAAAACAGGGAATTTTTACTAGGATTAAATGTCAGGAATTGTGAAAAACTGTATGTAAACTTCTGGCTTCAACTGTTGACGGACATATTCAATCCATCCCTATCCCAGTCTGCTGTCACCACATGCTTCAAGATAGCCACCATTATTCCTGTTCCCAAGAAAGCAAAGGTAACTCTACTAAATGACTATTGCCCTGTAGCACTCACTTCTGTCATCATGAAGTGCTTTGAGAGACTAGTCAAGGACCATATCACCTCCACCCTACCTGACACCCTAGACCCACTCCAATTTGTTACCGCCCCAATAGGTCCACAGACGATGCAATCGCCATTACACTGCCCTATCTCACCTGGACAAGAGGAATACATATGTAATAATGCTGTTCATTGACTACAGCTCAGCATTCTACCCTCCAAACTCATCATTAAGCTTGAGACCCTGGTTCTCGATCCCCGCCCTGTGAAACTGGGTCCTAGACTTCCTGATTGGCTGCCCCCAGGTGATGAAGGTAGGAAACAACATCTCCACCCCGCTGATCCTCAACACTGGGGCACCACAAGGGTGCATTTTCAGCCCCCTCCTGTACTCCCTGTTCACCTACTACTGCGTGGCCATGCACGCTCCAACTCAATCATCAGTTTGCAGGCAACCCTACAGTGGTAGGTTTGCTTACCAACAACGACGAGACAGCCTACAGGGAGGAGGTGAGGGCCCTCAAAGTGTAGCATCAGTAAAATAACCTCTCAATGTCAGCAAAACAAAATAAATGATCAAGGACTTCAGGAAACAGCAAAAGGAGCATCCCCTTATCCACATCGATGGGACAACAGTAGAGAAGGGGAAGTTCCTCTGTATCTCTGAAATGGTCCAAGCACACAGACAGTGTGGTGAAGAAGGCGCAACCTCAGGAGGCTGAAAAAACCTGGCTTGTCACCGAAAACCCTTCTAACTTTTACAGATGCACAATTGAGAGCATTCCTGTCGGGCTGTTTTACCACCTGGTATGGCAACTGCACCGCCCACAACCGCAGGGCTCTCAGAAGGTGGTGCTGTCTGCACAACTTGTCACCGGGGGCAAACTACCTGCCCTCCAGGACACCTACACCACCCGAGATGTCACAGGAAGGCCAAAAGGATAATCAAGGACAACAACCACCCGAGTCACTGTCTGTTCACCCTGCTATCATCCAGAAGGTGAGGTCAGTACAGGTGCATCAGAGCAGAGACAGAGAGATAGAAGCTGTTTTTCAATCTCAAGGCTATCAGATTGTTAAACAGCCACCACTAGCACAGAGGCAGCTGTCTACCTATAGACTTGATATCATTGGCCACTTTAATAAATGGAACACTAAATGGAACACTATTCCACTTTAATAAATGGAACACTATTCCACTTTAATAAATGGAACACTATTCCACTTTAATAATGCCATTTTAAGAATGTTTTACATATCTCACATTACTCATCTCATATGTACTGTTATCCTTCACTATCTATTGCATCTTAGCTGTTCTGTCACTGCTCATCTATATATTTTATATTTATATATTCTCATCCCATTCCTTTATTGTGTGTATTAGGTTTAGTTGTGGAATTTGTTAGATATCACCTGTTAGATACTGCTGCACTGTCGGATCTAGAAGCAGAAGAATTTCGCTAGACTCGCGACTGCTAACCATGTGTATGTGACCAATAACATTTGATTTGACACACCTCCAGGCTGTGTAGGGGCTATTTGACCAAGAAGGAGAGTGATGGAGTGCTGCATCAGATGATCTAGCCTCCACAATCACCCAACCTCAACCCAATTGAGATGGTTTGGGATGAGTTAGACCGCAGAGTGAAGAAAAGCAGCCAACAAGTGCTCAGCATATGTGGGAACTCCTTCAAGACATTTGGAAAAGCATCTAGGTGAAGCTGGTTGACAGAATGCCAAGAGTGAGCAAAGCTGCCATCCAGGCAAAGGGTGGATACTTAGAAGAATCTCAAATATAACATTATTTTGATTTGTTTAACACTTTTCTGGTTACTACATGATTCCATATGTGTTATTTCATAGTTTTGATGTCTTCCCTATTATTCTGTAATGTAGAAAATAGTAAAAATAAAGAAAAATCCTTGAATGAGTAGGTGTCCAAACTTTTGACAGGTACTGTACATCGTACCAGCTCCTGCCTGGCATCCAGAAGAAAAACAAGCCTTATGCCGGTAATAAACCTGTTTTCAGCTGGAGCTTCCTTATCAAGTTCTCCACATGAACAGTGAAGCTCAGCTTGAAATATCCACCCACACTCCCAACTATTT
>NW_027003076.1:0-5711 GCF_036934945.1 Oncorhynchus masou masou | reverse complement strand
GTTTGATCGTAGCTAGCTAGCTACTTAGCCGTCTTTTTGTATCTAAGACAATTGTGTAGTCTGGAGCGATTTTCTAGGTTAGCTAGCCAGCTATTGTCGTTCTTTAACGTAACGTTACGTAATCAACACTGCTAGCTAGCCAGCTAGCCCCGAATAGCAGCACTGTAGAAACTATTACACTCGACGGAACGACTTGATTAGTGTAGTGTCAACAACGTAGCCACTGCCAGCTAGCCTACTCCAGCAGTACTGTATCATTTCAATCATTTTAGTCAATAAGATTTGCTACGTAAGTTTAACGTTCTGAACATTCGATAAGTGTAGTCCACTTGTCATTCCAATCTCCTTGCATTAGCGTAGCCTCTTCTGTAGCCTGTCAACTATGTGTCTATCTATCCCTGTTCTCTCCTCTGCACAGACCATACAAACGCCCACACCCGCGTGGCCGCGGCCACCCTAATCTGGTGGTCCCAGCGCGCACGACCCACGTGGAGTTCCAGGTCTCCGGTAGCCTCTGGAACTGCCGATCTGCGGCCAACAAGGCAGAGTTCATCCAGCCTATGCCTCCCTCCAGTCCCTCGACTTGGCACTGACGGAAACATGGATCACCACAGACAACACTGCTACTCCTACTGCTCTCTCTTCGTCCGCCCACGTGTTCTCGCACACCCCGAGAGCTTCTGGTCAGCGGGTGGTGGCACCGGGATCCTCATCTCTCCCAAGTGGTCATTCTCTCTTTCTCCCCTTACCCATTTGTCTATCGCCTCCTTTGAATTCCATGCTGTCACAGTTACCAGCCCTTTCAAGCTTAACATCCTTATCATTTATCGCCCTCCAGGTTCCTCGGAGAGTTCATCAATGAGCTTGATGCCTTGATAAGCTCCTTTCCTGAGGACGGCTCACTCACAGTCCTGGGCGACTTTAACCTCCCCACGTCTACCTTGGACTCATTCCTCTCTGCCTCCTTCTTTCCACTCCTCTCCTTGACCTCACCCTCTCACCTTCCCCCCTACTCACAAGGCAGGCAATACGCTCACCTCATCTTTACTAGATGCTGTTCTTCCACTAACCTCATTGCAACTCCTCCAAGTCTCCGACCACTACCTTGTATCCTTTTCCCTCTCGCTTTCATCCAACACTTCCCACACTGCCCCTACTCGGATGGTATCGCGCCGTCCCAACCTTCGCTCTCTCCCCCGCTACTCTCCTCTTCCATCCTATCATCTCTTCCCTCTGCTCATACCTTCTCCAACCTATCTCCTGATTCTGCCTCCTCAACCCTCCTCTTCCCTTTCTGCATCCTTTGACTCTCTATGTCCCCTATCCTCCAGGCCGGCTCGGTCCTCCCTCCCGCTCCGTGGCTCGACGACTCACTGCGAGCTCACAGAACAGTGCTCCGGGCAGCCGAGCGGAAATGGAGGAAAACCCGCCTCCCTGCGGACCTGGCATCCTTTCACTCCCTCCTCTCTACATTTTCCTCCTCTGTCTCTGCTGCTAAAGCCACTTTCTTCCACTCTAAATTCCAAGCATCTGCCTCTAACCCTAGGAAGCTCTTTGCCACCTTCTCCTCCCTCCTGAATCCTCCCCCCCTCCCCCCTCCTCCCTCTCTGCAGATGACTTCGTCAACCATTTTGAAAAGAAGGTCGATGACATCCGATCCTCGTTTGCTAAGTCAAACGACACCGCTGGTTCTGCTCACACTGCCCTACCCTGTGCTCTGACCTCTTTCTCCCCCTCTCTCCAGATGAAATCTCGCTTGTGACGGCCGGCCGCCCAACAACCTGCCCGCTTGACCCTATCCCCTCCTCTCTTCTCCAGACCATTTCCGGAGACCTTCTCCCTTACCTCACCTCGCCATCAACTCATCCCTGACCGCTGGCTACGTCCCTTCCGTCTTCAAGAGAGCGAGAGTTGCACCCCTTCTGAAAAAACCTACTCGATCCCTCCGATGTCAACAACTACAGACCAGTATCCCTTCTTTCTTTTCTCTCCAAAACTCTTGAACGTCCGTCCTTGGCCAGCTCTCCCGCCATCTCTCTCAGAATGACCTTCTTGATCCAAATCAGTCAGGTTTCAAGACTAGTCATTCAACTGAGACTGCTCTTCTCTGTATCACGGAGGCGCTCCGCACTGCTAAAGCTAACTCTAACTCCTCTGCTCTCATCCTTCTAGACCTATCGGCTGCCTTCGACACTGTGAACCATCAGATCCTCCTCTCCACCCTCTCCGAGCTGGGCATCTCCGGCGCGGCCCACGCTTGGATTGCGTCCTACCTGACAGGTCGCTCCTACCAGGTGGCGTGGCGAGAATCTGTCTCCTCGCCACGCGCTCACCACTGGTGTCCCCCAGGGCTCTGTTCTAGGCCCTCTCCTATTCTCGCTATACACCAAGTCACTTGGCTCTGTCATAACCTCACATGGTCTCTCCTATCATTGCTATGCAGACGACACAACAATTAATCTTCTCCTTTCCCTTCTGATGACCAGGTGGCGAATCGCATCTCTGCATGTCTGGCAGACATATCAGTGTGGATGACGGATCACCACCTCAAGCTGAACCTCGGCAAGACGGAGCTGCTCTTCCTCCCGGGAAGGACTGCCCGTTCCATGATCTCGCCCATCACGGTTGACAACTCCATTGTTTCCTCCTCCCAGAGCGCTATGAACCTTGGCGTGATCCTGACAACACCCTGTCGTTCAACTAACATCAAGGCGGTGGCCCGTTCCTGTAGGTTCATGCTCTACAACATCCGCAGAGTACGCCCCTGCCTCACACAGGAAGCGGCGCAGGTCCTAATCCAGGCACTTGTCATCTCCCGTCTGGATTACTGCAACTCGCTGTTGGCTGGGCTCCCTGCCTGTGCCATCAAACCCCTACAACTCATCCAGAACGCCGCAGCCCGTCTGGTGTTCAACCTTCCCAAGTTCTCTCACGTCACCCCGCTCCTCCGCCTCTCCACTGGCTTCCAGTTGAAGCTCGCATCCGCTACAAGACCATGGTGCTTGCCTACGGAGCTGTGAGGGGAACGGCACCGCAGTACCTCCAGGCTCTGATCAGGCCCTACACCCAAACAAGGGCACTGCGTCATCCACCTCTGGCCTGCTCGCTCCCTACCACTGAGGAAGTACAGTTCCCGCTCAGCCCAGTCAAAACTGTTCGCTGCTCTGGCCCCCCAATGGTGGAACAAACCCTCACGACGCCAGGACAGCGGAGTCAATCACCACCTTCCGGAGACACCTGAAACCCCACCCTTCAAGGAATACCTAGGATAGGATAAGTAATCCTTCTCACCCCCTCCCCCTTAATGATTTAGATGCACTATTGTAAAGTGGCTGTTCCACTGGATGTCAGAAGGTGAATTCACCAATTTGTAAGTCGCCTCTGGATAAGAGCGTCTGCTAAATGACTTAAATGTAAATGTAAATGTAAAAATCAAAACATGATTTTCACACAAAAACATAATAATGAATATTTACTGCAAATCAGTGTGACTTCTGCTGTTGCCTTCCAGACACCAGTTCAGAAATGTGTGGCTTCACCTTGGCAAGTGCCACTCATGTCATTTTCGCAACAAAGTCTGTTCCTTTTCTTCGTTTTTATGTCCAGCATCCTCGAAAAGGACTCTCTTTGTAGGGAAGTATCCGTCAAGAGACTTTGCAAGCTCATCTAAGTGCGTGGCAATGCTTGCTTCAGTTCCGGGGTACAGAAATGTCTCCGATTCCAGATACATCTTCGATCTTACTTACACAGTCGTCCAGCAGGGAAAGTTTGTGAAGTTATCGTTTCTGTTCGTCAGTTTCCATAACGGTAGCATTTTTTGAAAAGCCTTCAGGTTTTCTCCGCTTTGATGATATTGACACCTCCACCCTGCATCTTTTGATTGAGATGATTGAGCGCTGCGAAGATATCAGCCATGTACGCTAAAATGAGAATGAACTCAGAATTTGACGCAATCTGCATGAGGCAATGTTGGTGCTCTTGCAAAAACAGGGCTAATTCCACACGCACGGCAAAATCACGATTCAGCACCTGTCCCCGGGATAAACACCGAACGTTAGAATGGTACAGAAGTAAATCGAATTCAGAGCCCATTTCTTTACACAGCTCACTGAAGATGCGGTGCCTCGAGCACTAGTTCCCACATTCCACTACAATTTTTAATACTTCTGCCAGTTTTGGAGGCAAGGTTTTTGTTGCCAACGCATGCCTGTGCAGAATACAATGCTTAACAATGATGTGTGGTGCATTGGCTTTCACTAGCGCACCAAAACCAGACTTTCTTCCCAGCATGACTGGAGCTCCATCCAAACAAACTGCAGAAACCATATCCCACAAAAGATTGTTGTCTTTGAAGAAGTCATCCACAAGTTTCTTCACATCGGTTGCCTTAGTTGTTGTAAGAGGATTACAAAATAAATAAAAAAATCTTCCTTTATCACGCCGTCTTTCACATAGCGCACGAATACAGCAAGCTGGCTTAGATTGGAAATGTCTGTGGTCTCGTCGAGTTGAAGGCTGAATTTTGCCGGGCTTGAAATCAGATCTGCAACTACTTGAGCCAAGATGTCTTTGCTCATGTCCTCTATTCTGTCGCTGATGGTGTCGTTTGAAAGAGGAATTTGGGATAACTTAACTTCAGCCTCTTTTCCCAGCATGATATTCACCATCTTCAACACAGCTGGTTTTATGAGTGTTTCACCAATGGTTTGTGCTTTGTGATCAGGTAAGCAACTTCGTACGATGCTGTGAGGATCGGTTTGTTGATGGGTACAAAGCCGAGAACAGGCAGAGTAGCCTTTTCATCGAATCTGGCTCTCTTCACCTTGAATTCAGCGAGCGTGGTGTTCTTGTATTTTCCATCTCCGTGCAGCTTAAGGAAGTATTCTCTTAGTTTTGCCGGTGCTAGACTAGAATTGCTCAACTTGGCATTGCAAATCATGCAGTTAGGACGCTGACTCCCATCACGTTCCGTTCTACATGTGAATCCATATTGTACATATTAGTCCACCACTTTCTTTTTTTGCTCGACATAGTAAGTATGAAGGGATTAAAATATTAAGTAAGAAATCACAAGACGTACCATTACGACAGTCACAAGTCGACTACTGAGCGCACTAAAATCCCTGCAGCACAGATAGGCCAAGCGATGTAGCGTGATCACTTGCAGCCAATGATGGCCAAGCGGGGTGTGTCATCATGAATCATATGAGTCGGATGTTTGTCTTGACCTCTGCCGAACCCCTGAGACTGACTCACCGAACCCCTGGGGTTCGATCGAACCCAGGTTAAGAACCACTGCATTAGATCAACACAAGCGTTTCCCCGTTCTCATGACACTTATTTTCTCCCACTAGCCAATTTTCTAACTAATTGGCGACAGATTTTCACGAGAAAATTCTAAAATCTACATACATAAAATATGCACATTTTCCCACCAGAGACGCGTTTCCATCAAATGCACTTGTTGCGGATAAGTCTGTGCGTGCAGACGTAGTACACATAAAATGTGTTATCCCATGTACCGAATAAAATAATAATAAGTAAAACGGGTTTCCATTGCATTTTCAACTCTACTGATGGTTTTGGCACAGAAAAATGTTGCGTTAACCTCTCTGGCCCACCCGGGATGCAACCGCACCCCCTGCCAACAATAAATGCAAATGCGCTACGCCAAACGCTAATAGCACTCGTTAAAACGTGCCGGATAAAAA
>NW_027003075.1:0-5712 GCF_036934945.1 Oncorhynchus masou masou | reverse complement strand
AGAGGTGGCCTAGTGGTTAGAGGCAGGTAGCCTAGTGGTTAGAGGCAGGTAGCCTAGTGGTTAGAGCAGGGTAGCCTAGTGGTTAGAGCAGGTAGTCTAGTGGTTAGAGCAGGTAGCCTCGTGGTTAGAGTCAGGTAGCCTAGTGGTTAGAGCAGGTAGCCTAGTGGTTAGAGGCAGGTAGCCTAGTGGTTAGAGGCAGGTAGCCTAGTGGTTAGGGCAGGTAGCCTAGTGGTTAGAGCAGGGTAGCCTAGTGGTTAGAGCAGGTAGCCTTGTGGTTAGAGCAAGGTAGCCTAGTGGTTAGAGCAGGTAGCCTTGTGGTTAGAGCAGGTAGCCTAGTGGATAGAGGCAGGGTAGAAGTAAATGACTAAATGTAAACTATACTGGGGTGGCAGGGTAGCCTGGTGGTTAGAGCGTTGGACTTGTAACCAAAAGGTTGCAAGTTCAAACCCCCATGCTGACAAGGAACTGTCATTCTGCCCCTGAACAGGAAGTTAACCCACTGTTCCTTGGCCATCATTGAAAATAAGAATTAGTTCTTAACTGCCTTGCCTGGTTAAATGAAGGTAAAAATAAATCTATGATAATTTGGTTGCTCTAAACTAAACCCAGAGTAGTGAACCTATTTTCGACACAATAGACTGGAAAACCTCAACGCTTGAGGAGGCTTTATTTCTCCACCTAAATGCGGAATAATACAAAATGCACTGATCACAATATCAAATTTTCCCCCAGCACTGAATATTTTAATAATGATAGATATGTTTGATTTTACCTCCCAGATGAATAACTTCCCTAGTTATATCATTCCGGGGCAGTGTGGTTGAGGTTAGAGGTCCAGAAGCGAGACCGACTCCCTGTTTGTGATTCAGTTTTCTCCGCCGCATGTCCCGGGACAATGTGACCCTGCACGGATCACCTTCATTAGCTCGTCGGAAACCATTACGAAGTTTGATCGGTCCACGGCATTATGCAGTTGAGTGACCGTCAGCTGGCTGTAGCTTGCCACAGCAGCGGGAGGTAAGGAAGAGAGGGGGGAGGTAAGGAAGAGAGGGGAGGCTGCGGGTTAGCATTAACGAGCTACCGGTATCTGCATTAGTTAGAATGACATGATCTCACATCCTCAATCGATCATTTTGGTGCAAGGTTCTCTGGTTTTTTGCCCTTACAGTAGATAGCTTGCTAGTTAGTCCGTGCTAGCTTCTGCTGCAAGATGCATGTAATGAACTAGCTATTATCCAACGTAGCGAAAGTTAGCTAGTGGGAGCTACTTGTAGTAGCTTGTTAATTAATGCATCCGTTTTATAGTATAGGTAGTTGCAAGCTAGTGTCAACACATTTTAATAAACCTAGAAAGCTAATCATTAGCTAGCACGATAAGCTAACTAACTGTGCCTGACTGCAGCACGCCAGTGGAAGTGATTTGACAAGTCTCATTTGGCAGATGGCTAACATATTTATCAACAGGGCCATATTTACAAACGTATAGATGCCAGTATTCCCTCCCAACACCGTACCATGTAATCCGTCTGCCTCGCTCTCTCTCTCCGGCAGCTCCATCGAGCCATGCGACAGTGGTGCCTCCCGGCTGCGGTACCGCGACCCGAACCGATGCCCACAGGGCGCCTCTCACCGCTATCAGGTAGGCAAGGCAGGGCAGGCAGGCAGGCACTGTAAATGCCATGGGTCAATAACGCATTGTTTTTTGCAGTCTGTGCACAGATTCAATGAATGTACCCATATGTAAAATTATCTCGCGAAAGTTTGTCATTTTGTTCCACGAGAGATTAATGTACAGTAGCCTACATATGCCATTCAACATCATGGCATTAAATATATATATTCTTAGCCCAGGTTACGTTTGTTGTTTTTCTCATGCTCCAGACACTTTTTTGTAAGTGAACTTGACAACAAAGTCCTGCGTATACAGTATTTCAATGTAATATTTGTATATGTTAGAGACCTATGGGAAGTGTGTGTGTGGACAAGTCATGTCTGTTTTAACCTGTTAGATGTGAGGATGGAGTGTTGTGAGGTGGAGCCACGGTATACCATCGAGCAGATCGACCTCCTTCAGCGTCTCCGTCTCTCAGGGATGACCAAGCCACAGATCATCCAGGCCTTGGAGTCCCTAGAGCGGCTAGATCCCGACCATCGCCCCCCGTACTGCAACGACACCCACGCCGCCAACCCCACAACCAACACTACCCCTACCACAGCCTCCGCCCCAGCCCCCTCCTCCTCTTCCTCCTCCTCTTCTTCCTCCCTCTCCTTGGCATCCGCCACAACGCAGACCCCTGGGCTAGACGGTGCCTCACTGTCGCCACAGCAACAGCTATGAGGCCTCTCCCCCACCGCTGTACCCACATGGGGTTGGAGTTCAGAAGTCGTTTAGCTATGACATCATGGCAGAGGAGGACTGGGATCTGGAGGAGAAGGTGGAGGAGTACATGGGTGAGGATAGAGTGTGAGGGATGGAAGGGACAGTAGACTGATGTGGGTACATGAGGGAGGGACAGTAGACTGTGATGTGGAGGAGTACATGAGGGAGGGACAGTAGAATGTGATGTGGAGGAGTACATGAGGGAGGGACAGTAGAATGTGATGTGGAGGAGTACATGAGGAGGGACAGTAGACTGATGTGGAGTACATGAGGGAGGGACAGTAGAATGTGACGTGGAGGAGTACATGAGGGAGGGACAGTAGACTGATGTGGAGTACATGAGGGAGGGACAGTAGACTGATGTGGAGTACATGAGGGAGGGACAGTAGACTGATGTGGGAGTACATGAGGGAGGGACAGTAGACTGTGATGTGGAGAAGGTGGAGTACATGAGGGAGGGACAGTAGACTGATGTGGAGTACATGAGGGAGGGACAGTAGACTGACGTGGAGGAGTACATGAGGGAGGGACAGTAGAATGTGACGTGGGAGAAGGTCGTACATGAGGGAGGGACAGTAGAATGTGACGTGAGAAGGTGCGGGGAGGAGGTAGTAGGGGAACCCTGAAGAGAAAGTAGAGGATGAGGGAGGGGGGTATTTGAGGTGAAGGTGTGGGAGGTAGTAGAGGATGAGGAGGGTGGTGTTGAGGTGAAGTTGAGTGAGGTAACATGAACTGAAAGTAGAGGATGAGGAGGGGTATTTGAGGTGAAGGTGAGGGGGGAGGTAGTAGAGGATGAGGAGGGTATTTGAGGTGAGGTGAGGGGAGGTAGTAGAGGATGAGGAGGGGTATTTGAGGTGAAGGTGAGAGAGGTAACATGAACTGAAAGTAGAGGGGTATTTGAGTTGAATGTAAATAGACAGCAGAGAATCTAGCTCTGGGAGAGGAAACTCATCAGATAACAACAGCCAGCCCTGGTGATGCTGGCTTATTCTCCTACTGTTAGACTGACTCATTTAGGTCAGGTGTGTAGGGAGGGATGGATAAAAAGATGATTGCAGCCAGGCTTACATGAGGTTCTAAAGAAGGCAGTAGGCTTTATGACAGTCTCTGGCAGTACAGCTTCTTGTGCAAGTTTGTAGACTTTCAGAAACCACAGTTGAATCAATGCAGAGAGAAAGAAAATAGAGAATGAGTAGAGAAGTAGATCACGGAACACGTAATAATAGATGCACAATTGGTAATGATTACTTGGTTATATACAAGGGGTCCCGGCGCCTAGTCTATATACAAGGGGTCCCGGCGCCTAGTCTATATACAAGGGGTCCCGGCGCCTAGTCTATATACAAGGGGTCCCGCGCCTAGTCTATATACAAGGGTCCGGCGCCTAGATCTATATACAAGGGGTCCCGGCGCCTAGTCTATATACAAGGGGTCCGGCGCCTAGTCTATATACAAGGGTGCCGGGGGTACCTAGTCTATATACAAAGGGGTCCCGGCGCCTAGTCTATATACAATGGGTCCGGCGCCTAGTCTATATACAAGGGGTCCCGGCGCCTAGTCTATATA
Source organism: Oncorhynchus masou masou (assembly GCF_036934945.1). NCBI lineage: Eukaryota > Metazoa > Chordata > Actinopteri > Salmoniformes > Salmonidae > Oncorhynchus > Oncorhynchus masou. Next base: position 1,766 of record NW_027003075.1, on the reverse strand, counting down.
CAAGGGGTCCGGCGCCTAGTCTGTATACAAGGGGTCCCGCGCCTAGTCTGTATACAAAGGGGGTCCCGACGCCTAGTCTATATACAGGGGTCCCGGCGCCTAGTCTATATACAAGGGGTCCCGGCGCCTAGTCTATATACAAGGGGTGCCGGGGTACCTAGTCTATATACAAGGGGTGCCGGGGGTACCCTAGTCTATATACAAGGGGTCCGGCGCCTAGTCTATATACAAGGGGTGCCGGGGTACCTAGTCTATATACAAGGGGTGCCGGGGTACCTAGTCTATATACAAGGGTGCCGGGGGGTACCTAGTCTATATACAAGGCGTCCCGGTGCCTAGTCTATATACAGGGGTCCCGGCGCCTAGTCTATATACAAGGGTCCCTAGTCTATATACAAGGGCGCCTGGTCTATATACAAGGGGGCGCCTGGTCTATATACAAGGGGCGCCTGGTCTATATACAAGGGCGCCTGGTCTATATACAAGGGGCGCCTGGTCTATATACAAGGGGCGCCTGGTCTATATACAGGGGGCGCCCGGTCTATACACAAGGGCGCCCGGTCTATGTACAAGGCGCCCGGTCTATGTACAAGGGCGCCCGGTCTATGTACAAGGGGCGCCAGTCTATGTACAAGCGGCGCCCGTCTATGTGGGCGCCCGGTCTATGTACAAGGGCGCCCGGTCTATGGCCAAGGCGCCCGGTCTATGTCAAGGCGCCAGTCTATGGCTACAAGGGCGCCCGGTCTATGTACAAGGCGCCCGGTCTATGTACAAGGGGCGCCCGGTCTATGTACAAGGGGGTCTATGGCAAAGCCCGGTCTATGTACAAGGGGCGCCCGGTCTATGTACAAGGGTGCCCGGTCTATGTACAAGGGGTGCCCGGTCTATGTACAAGGGGTGCCCGGTCTATGTACAAGGGGTGCCCGGTCTATGTACAAGGGTGCCCGGTCTATGTACAAGGGGTGCCCGGTCTATGTACAAGGGGTGCCCGGTCTATGTACAAGGGGTGCCCGGTCTATGTACAAGGGGTGCCCGGTCTATGTACAAGGGGTGCCCGGTCTATGTACAAGGGGTGCCCAGTCTATGTACAAGGGGTGCCTAGTCTATGTACAAGGGGTGCCTAGTCTATGTACAAGGGTGCCTAGTCTATGTACAAGGGGTGCCTAGTCTGTATACAAGGGGTGTGTTGTCTGTTCTTACTCTGTGGTGTTTATTGTTGTTATTTGTCGGTTCTTTGTCTGTATACAAGTGTTTGTCTGTTCTTACTCTGTTGTTTATTGTTGCAGGAGGGACGGTAACTGTTGTTGTAGGGACAGGAAGTGTGTTTTCTGTTCTTACTCTGTGGTGTCTATTGTTGTTGTTGCAGGAGGGACGGTAACTGTTGTTGTAGGGACAGGAAGTGTGTTTTCTGTTCTTACTCTGTGGTGTCTATTGTTGTTGTTGCATGAGGGATGGTAACTGTTGTTGTAGGGACAGGAAGTGTGTTTTCTGTTCTTACTCTGTGGTGTCTGTTGTTGTTCTTCTAGGAGGGACAGTAACCTGGTGAAGGAGGAGATTAAAACCTTCCTCAACAACCGCAGGATCTCCCAGGCCATCGTGGGACAGGTGACAGGTAAAGCAGTGTGTGTGTGTGTGTGTGTGTGTGTGTGTGTGTGTGTGTCAACCTGTGTCGTCTGTTTTTAGTGTGCGCTGTTTAGATTGTTTTGTATGAATATTAGTGTCTTTCCTTCTAGGATATTTTTTTTACAATGCTCTCATTTGGCTTG
>NW_027003074.1:0-5713 GCF_036934945.1 Oncorhynchus masou masou | reverse complement strand
CTCGTCTCACATTGGTTTAGTGCCTTCTGCTCTTCTCCTAAGATGGTCTGCATCTCGTCTCATATTGGTTTAATGCCTTCTGCTGTTCTCCTAACATGGTCTGCACCTCGTCTCACATTGGTTTAATGCCTGCTGCTCTTCTCCTAACATGGTCTGCTCTCGCCTCATATTGGTTTAATGCCTTCTGCTCTTCTCCTAACATGGTCTGCATCTCGTCTCACATTGGTTTAATGCCTTCTGCTCTTCTCCTAACATGGTCTGCACCTCGTCTCACATTGGTTTAGTGCCTTCTGCTCTTCTCCTAACATGGTCTGCATCTCGTCTCACATTGGTTTAATGCCTTCTGCTCTTCTCCTAACATGGTCTGCATCTCGTCTCACATTGGTTTAGTGCCTTCTGCTCTTCTCCTAACATGGTCTGCATCTCGTCTCACATTGGTTTAATGCCTTCTGCTCTTCTCCTAACATGGTCTGCTTCTCGTCTCATATTGGTTTAGTGCCTTCTGCTCTTCTCCTAACATGGTCTGCATCTCGTCTCATATTGGTTTAATGCCTTCTGCTCTTCTCCTAACATGGTCTGCACCTCGTCTCATTTTGGTTTAATGCCTTCTGCTCTTCTCCTAACATGGTCTGCACCTCGTCTCACATTGGTTTAGTGCCTTCTGCTCTTCTCCTAACATGGTCTGCACCTCGTCTCACATTGGTTTAGTGCCTTCTGCTCTTCTCCTAACATGGTCTGCATCTCGTCTCACATTGGTTTAGTGCCTTCTGCTCTTCTCCTAACATGGTCTGCATCTCGTCTCATAGTGGTTTAATGCCTTCTGCTCTTCTCCTAACATGGTCTGCACCTCGTCTCACATTGGTTTAGTGCCTTCTGCTCTTCTCCTAACATGGTCTGCATCTCGTCTCACATTGGTTTAGTGCCTTCTGCTCTTCTCCTAACATGGTCTGCATCTCGTCTCATATTGGTTTAATGCCTTCTGCTCTTCTCCTAACATGGTCTGCATCTCGTCTCATATTGGTTTAATGCCTTCTGCTCTTCTCCTAACATGGCTACACCTCGTCTCACATTGGTTTAATGCCTTCTGCTCTTCTCCTAACATGGTCTGCATCTTGTCTCACATTGGTTTAATGCCTTCTGCTCTTCTCCTAACATGGTCTGCATCTCGTCTCACATTGGTTTAGTGCCTTCTGCTCTTCTCCTAACATGGTCTGCATCTCGTCTCACATTGGTTTAATGCCTTCTGCTCTTCTCCTAACATGGTCTGCATCTCGTCTCATATTGGTTTAGTGCCTTCTGTTCTTCTCCTAACATGGTCTGCATCTCGTCTCACATTGGTTTAATGCCTTCTGCTCTTCTCCTAACATGGTCTGCATCCTCGTCTCACATTGGTTTAGTGCCTTCTGCTCTTCTCCTAACATGGTCTGCATCTCGTCTCACATTGGTTTAGTGCCTTCTGCTCTTCTCCTAACATGGTCTGCATCTCGTCTCACATTGGTTTAGTGCCTTCTGCTCTTCTCCTAACATGGTCTGCATCTCGTCTCATATTGGTTTAGTGCCTTCTGCTCTTCTCCTAACATGGTCTGCATCTCGTCTCACATTGGTTTAGTGCCTTCTGCTCTTCTCCTAACATGGTCTGCATCTCGTCTCACATTGGTTTAGTGCCTTCTGCTCTTCTCCTAACATGGTCTGCATCTCGTCTCACATTGGTTTAGTGCCTTCTGCTCTTCTCCTAACATGGTCTGCATCTCGTCTCACATTGGTTTAGTGCCTTCTGCTCTTCTCCTAACATGGTCTGCATCTCGTCTCACATTGGTTTAATGCCTTCTGCTCTTCTCCTAACATGGTCTGCATCTCGTCTCACATTGGTTTAGTGCCTTCTGCTCTTCTCCTAACATGGTCTGCATCTCGTCTCACATTGGTTTAGTGCCTTCTGCTCTTCTCCTAACATGGTCTGCATCTCGTCTCACATTGGTTTAGTGCCTTCTGCTCTTCTCCTAACATGGTCTGCATCTCGTCTCACATTGGTTTAGTGCCTTCTGCTCTTCTCCTAACATGGTCTGCATCTCGTCTCACATTGGTTTAGTGCCTTCTGCTCTTCTCCTAACATGGTCTGCATCTCGTCTCACATTGGTTTAATGCCTTCTGCTCTTCTCCTAACATGGTCTGCATTCTCGTCTCACATTGGTTTAGTGCCTTCTGCTCTTTCTCCTAACATGGTCTGCATCTCGTCTCACATTGGTTTAATGCCTTCTGCTCTTCTCCTAACATGGTCTGCATCTCGTCTCACATTGGTTTAGTGCCTTCTGCTCTTCTCCTAACATGGTCTGCATCTCGTCTCACATTGGTTTAGTGCCTTCTGCTCTTCTCCTAACATGGTCTGCATCTCGTCTCACATTGGTTTAGTGCCTTCTGCTCTTCTCCTAACATGGTCTGCATCTCGTCTCATATTGGTTTAGTGCCTTCTGCTCTTCTCCTAACATGGTCTGCACCTCGTCTCACATTGGTTTAGTGCCTTCTGCTCTTCTCCTAACATGGTCTGCATCTCGTCTCACATTGGTTTAGTGCCTTCTGCTCTTCTCCTAACATGGTCTGCATCTCGTCTCACATTGGTTTAGTGCCTTCTGCTCTTCTCCTAACATGGTCTGCATCTCGTCTCACATTGGTTTAGTGCCTTCTGCTCTTCTCCTAACATGGTCTGCATCTCGTCTCACATTGGTTTAATGCCTTCTGCTCTTCTCCTAACATGGTCTGCATCTCAGTCTCACATTGGTTTAGTGCCTTCTGCTCTTCTCCTAACATGGTCTGCATCTCGTCTCACATTGGTTTAGTGCCTTCTGCTCTTCTCCTAACATGGTCTGCATCTCGTCTCACATTGGTTTAGTGCCTTCTGCTCTTCTCCTAACATGGTCTGCATCTCGTCTCACATTGGTTTAATGCCTTCTGCTCTTCTCCTAACATGGTCTGCATCTCGTCTCACATTGGTTTAGTGCCTTCTGCTCTTCTCCTAACATGGTCTGCATCTCGTCTCACATTGGTTTAGTGCCTTCTGCTCTTCTCCTAACATGGTCTGCATCTCGTCTCACATTGGTTTAGTGCCTTCTGCTCTTCTCCTAACATGGTCTGCATCTCGTCTCACATTGGTTTAGATGCCTTCTGCTCTTCTCCCAACATGGTCTGCACCTCGTCTCACATTGGTTTAGTGCCTTCTGCTCTTCTCCTAACATGGTCTGCATCTCGTCTCACATTGGTTTAGTGCCTTCTGCTCTTCTCCTAACATGGTCTGCATCTCGTCTCACATTGGTTTAGTGCCTTCTGCTCTTCTCCTAACATGGTCTGCATCTCGTCTCACATTGGTTTAATGCCTTCTGCTCTTCTCCTAACATGGTCTGCATCTCGTCTCACATTGGTTTAGTGCCTTCTGCTCTTCTCCTAACATGGTCTGCACCTCGTCTCACATTGGTTTAGTGCCTTCTGCTCTTCTCCTAACATGGTCTGCATCTCGTCTCACATTGGTTTAGTGCCTTCTGCTCTTCTCCTAACATGGTCTGCATCTCGCCTCACATTGGTTTAGTGCCTTCTGCTCTTCTCCTAACATGGTCTGCATCTCGTCTCACATTGGTTTAGTGCCTTCTGCTCTTCTCCTAACATGGTCTGCATCTCGTCTCACATTGGTTTAGTGCCTTCTGCTCTTCTCCTAACATGGTCTGCATCTCGTCTCACATTGGTTTAGTGCCTTCTGCTCTTCTCCTAACATGGTCTGCATCTCGTCTCACATTGGTTTAGTGCCTTCTGCTCTTCTCCTAACATGGTCTGCATCTCGTCTCACATTGGTTTAGTGCCTTCTGCTCTTCTCCTAACATGGTCTGCATCTCGTCTCACATTGGTTTAGTGCCTTCTGCTCTTCTCCTAACATGGTCTGCATCTCGTCTCACATTGGTTTAGTGCCTTCTGCTCTTCTCCTAACATGGTCTGCATCTCGTCTCACATTGGTTTAATGCCTTCTGCTCTTCTCCTAACATGGTCTGCTTCTCGTCTCATATTGGTTTAGTGCCTTCTGTTCTTCTCCTAACATGGTCTGCATCTCGTCTCATATTGGTTTAATGCCTTCTGCTCTTCTCCTAACATGGTCTGCATCTCGTCTCACATTGGTTTAGTGCCTTCTGCTCTTCTCCTAACATGGTCTGCACCTCGTCTCACATTGGTTTAGTGCCTTCTGCTCTTCTCCTAACATGGTCTGCATCTCGTCTCACATTGGTTTAGTGCCTTCTGCTCTTCTCCTAACATGGTCTGCATCTCGTCTCACATTGGTTTAGTGCCTTCTGCTCTTCTCCTAACATGGTCTGCATCTCGTCTCACATTGGTTTAGTGCCTTCTGCTCTTCTCCTAACATGGTCTGCATCTCGTCTCACATTGGTTTAGTGCCTTCTGCTCTTCTCCTAACATGGTCTGCATCTCGTCTCACATTGGTTTAGTGCCTTCTGCTCTTCTCCTAACATGGTCTGCATCTCGCCTCACATTGGTTTAGTGCCTTCTGCTCTTCTCCTAACATGGTCTGCATCTCGTCTCACATTGGTTTAGTGCCTTCTGCTCTTCTCCTAACATGGTCTGCATCTCGTCTCACATTGGTTTAGTGCCTTCTGCTCTTCTCCTAACATGGTCTGCATCTCGTCTCACATTGGTTTAGTGCCTTCTGCTCTTCTCCTAACATGGTCTGCATCTTCGCCTCATATTGGTTTAATGCCTTCTGCTCTTCTCCTAACATGGTCTGCATCTCGTCTCACATTGGTTTAGTGCCTTCTGCTCTTCTCCTAACATGGTCTGCATCTCGTCTCACATTGGTTTAATGCCTTCTGCTCTTCTCCTAACATGGTCTGCATCTCGTCTCACATTGGTTTAGTGCCTTCTGCTCTTCTCCTAACATGGTCTGCATCTCGTCTCCATATTGGCTTAATGCCTTCTGCTCTTCTCTAACATGGTCTGCATCTCTCACATTGGTTTAGTGCTTCTTCTTCTTAATATATCTCATCTGCCTCACATTGGTTTAGTGCCTTCTGCTCTTCTCCTAACATAGTCTGCATCTCGCCTCTACATTGGTTTAGTGCCTTCTGCTCTTCTCCTAACATGGTCTGCATCTCGTCTTCACATTGGTTTAGTGCCTTCTGCTCTTCTCCTAACATGGTCTGCATCTTCGTCTCACATTGGTTTAGTGCCTTCTGCTCTTCTCCTAACATGGTCTGCATCTCGTCTCACATTGGTTTAGTGCCTTCTGCTCTTCTCCTAACATGGTCTGCATCTCGTCTCACATTGGTTTAGTGCCTTCTGCTCTTCTCCTAACATGGTCTGCATCTCGCCTCACATTTGGCTTGATGCCTTCTGCTCTTCTCTCATCATGGTCTGCATCTCGTCTCATATGGTTTAGCGCCTTCTGCTCTTCTCCTAACATGATCTGCACTCTCGGCTCACATTGGTTTAGTGCCTTCTGCTCTTCCTACCATGGTCTGCATCTCGCCTCATATTGGTTTAGCGCTCTTCTGCTCTTCTCCTAACATGATCTGCATCTCGTCTCACATTGGCTTAGTGCCTTCTCGCTCTTCTCTCTAACATGGTCTGCATCCGCCTCACATTGGTTTAGTGCCTCTTCTACTCTTCTCTAACATATCTGCACCTCGTCTCACATTGGTTTAGTGCCTTCTGCTCTTCTCCTAACATG
>NW_027003073.1:0-5713 GCF_036934945.1 Oncorhynchus masou masou | reverse complement strand
TACCCCACACGATAGGGAGAATTGTAACCCTCCCATAAATTGGAACCCTCTATAGATACAACTAGGCATGGTGGGACGAGGGAACTCAAACACAAAGTCAACTCTCATGAGTCAAAGACCAGCCCCCTGTAATAACTCATTGAAGTCCACACCTGGTTGGACAAACCCATTACAAACATCTTGGTAATGTGGCTGAATTAAAAATCTACCCTGAGCTTCCCAATGAAAATAGAATAAAGATTGAGTGAAGAATATGCTTTTCTATCTGTGAAAGTCATTTTGTGTGAGAGCCATGATCCAGTCATTGGAATATAAGACATGGGGGATGGTGCAAGGGTGAAATGTCCCTCTCCACTTGTTATCTATCATACATTTTAGACTAGAGGTAGCTGAAGATAATGAGCCACCAAAATACCAGTCCCCCATGCTGGGTCAGTAAGCACCAGGTCTAACAGGCTCTCCTCCAGGGATAGAATATCATTAAAGAATATACACTTTTATTTATTTTATTTTTTTAAACTAGGCAAGTCAGTTAAGAACAAATTCTTATTTATAATGACAGGCCTACCCTGGAAACCTTTGGGACAATTTGCGCCCTATGGGACTCCCATTCACAGCCGGATGTGATACAGCCTGGATTTGTAGACACCTCTTGCACTGAGATGCAGTGCCTTGGGCCCAGCTGCACCGCTCAGGAGCCCACTGAAGCGTACAAAACATTAGAAACAGCTGTTTTTCCTTGACATCGACTGACTAGGTGAGATGAGGTGAAAGCTAGGATCCCTTTTTTGATGTAATTTGTTAAATCCACTTCAATCAGTGTAGATGAAGGGGAAGAGACAGGTCAAATAAGGACATTGAAGCCTTGAGAGAATTGAGACATGGATTGTGTATGTGTGCCATTCATATGGTGAATGGGCAAGACAAAGATTTAAGTGCCTTTGAACGGGGTATGGTAGTAGGATTTGAGTGCCCTGGTTTGAGTGTCATCTATAACTTACATATCTGAATTGTGAATTTTGTCGGGTCGCCCAAAAAGTGACATATTGCAGCTGGGATTTTCATGCTCAACAGTTTGTTTCAGGAATGGTCCCCCATCCAAAGGACATCCAGCCAACTTGACACAACTGTGGGAAGCACTGGAGTCAACATGGACAAGCATCCCTGTGGAATGCTTTTGACACCTTGTAGAGTCCATCCCCTGGCAAATTGAGGCTATTCTGAGGGCAAAATGGCAACTCAATATTAGGAAGGTGCTCCCAATGTCTTGTACATTTACATTGTTTCTGTTTAAACACATAAACAGACCTACCCATATCAATTATTTGACAGATGCGATCATTAACATAGAATCCCTTGATGAGAGGGAGAGTTCAATGAGCTAATCTGAGTGAACACAATGTTTTTGTGTCTGTGGACTTTCACCAATTTGTACATGTTTGCCATATACAATATGTTTGTGAGAGCTGGGGCCACCAATATATACGAAAAATGTATGCACGCATGACTGTAAGTGACTGGATAAAATAATCTGCTTAATGGCATACATTGTTATTATTTAGCTGTACAAATGCGAAATCACCAGTGTACATTGAACTCGGAGATTGTACATTGTACTATATCATAATGTATGTATGAGTACAACTTAACTGGTGTTAAAATAAGTTTTGAAAGTTTTTACTCTCACTGTTTATTATATTTAAACACTGTAGTGTAAAGCCTTATTTGTATATTTACCAGTGTGCCTTTTGAGGGAATGATCGAGTTACCACCCATGACTGTGTTTGTTAGTGACAGAGGTTGTTGCATTCGTTCATTCACTTCCAGGCCTGTAGCCTTTACGAAGTGAGTGCCTAAGTGTTATCATTTAATTAAGATTAAACCTTTTATGACAATACATTACATATATGTTATGGCCTTTCTTTGATGGCCTAGTTTCTCCCTAACACAGCGGTCTGAAATTGTTGGCTTTCAAGCCACATCAGGCCTACAAATCACATTATGCTGGTTGGCAAAGTATGTATCTTTCTGTAGCAAGAAATCAATAATTCAATCAATGTACATGCAAAAAAACACAGATATTGAAACAAATAATTCTAAACATCAACCTGCAATAGAGCATGATGTGAAATCTGATAATGATGGGCAGGGTTTTATTTATATTTTTCTACTCTACACAGAGTAAAAAAAAAACATTAACACTGTGAATTTAACACTTACAGTAAATGTTTTCAGTGTGGCATTGAATCACAAAATGCACAAACAATGGAAATACTTGACAAATAAATATATTCCACACTAAATTACACATTAACATTCTATTATGTTGGCATCAATTCAACATTATACATTTTCATGATTCAAAGATGCACTATGCAGAAATCGCTCTGTCATTTCCTGGATGATAAAATTGTAATAGTACGCCTAATTTCAGTTTATGTGACAAAACAAACACGTTTAGTGTAAATAATCATTGTACCATCTAAAGATTGTGAAATATATATTTCCTTAACGAATAATATTGCATTTTCAGCTGTTTGAAGCTGGTGTACAAACCTAAAGCAAAAATACGCAAAAACTAAAACTTAAAACACGGGAATCATAGAAATAGCGCCATAGAATATATCTACTAGTATCTTAGACTTGCTTTCAATGAGAATGACAGATCTATAACACACATATCCATGTGATTTTGTTGGTTCACCCTAAAAGCTACATATTACAACTTATCCTATTATTTTTGTGTACCAGAATGTGGAGAATTGATCTGTTCATTCCATTTTAATCTTTCTTTTCAAGCAACTTCTAACGCTTAAATATCTGACTATTGCAACAAGAAGAAGAATAAGCACTACTACAACAGCCAACAATATCAGGACAACATCTACAGAGTGGTAGGAGTACCAAGGCATTCTGTAGGACTCTGTACGCAGGTGAGCAGCACCTTTGTGTCTCATGACAAACTCAATCCAGAAGAGGGCAGTGTCCAAGGGTTCCATTGGCACGTCCCTGTGTAGCCTGGAGAGTCTCTGCATGTTCGTCCTGTAGGATGGCTCATCCAGAACTTCCTGCAAGGCCTCCAGGAAGTTATAGTTCTTGTCTACTGTTGCCATGGATAAAAGCTTCGCTCCTCCTCTTTTTTTCAGACGAAGGAGGTTGTCATATTGATCAAAAAACAGAGGTAGACCCACAACAGGAATTCCATGGTAAATAGCCTCTTGAACCCCATTTGTTCCTCCATGAGCTACAAACAGCCTCGTCATTGGATGTCCTAACAGATCATTTTGCATCCAGTCAACTAGTAAGGTATTGTTGCCCAGAGTAGCTGGCCTGTCTCCTTTGTGTCTCCAGATTACCTTCTGAGGTAGTTGGGCAAAAGCAGCAGCTATCACATCAGCTATATCATGTGGAAACTCAGACACAAAAGTCCCCAAAGACATGATAATGACTCCATAATTCCCAGAACTCTGAACAAACTCCTCTAGTTCTTGGGAAGAGGCTTTGCAGGTTTACATTGGAACCCTGCCATATAGATAACATTAGGCATGGTGGGACGAGGGAACTCAAACACAAAGTCAACTCTCATGAGCCATAGATCAGCCCCCTGTAATAACTCATAGAAGTCCACACCTGGTTGGAAAAACACATCACAAACAGCCTGGTAATGTGGCTGGATTACAAGTCTGCACTGAACTTCCCAAAGCAAATAGAAAATCATATTCTTTACTCTCTCTGTGAAGGTCATTTTGTGTGAGAGCCCTGATCCAGTCATTGGAATATAAGACATGGGGGATGGCGCAATGGCTAAATGCCCCTCTCCACTGGTTATCCACCGTACATTGTAGACTAGAGGTAGCTGAAGATAATGAGCCACCAAAATACCAGTCCCCCATGCTGGGTCAGTAAGCACCAGGTCATACTGGTTCTCCTCCAGGGTCTTCATTAAATCCTTGTCTTCCAATACAGCAGTTGCCATGTCACATTCCAGTCCATGAACCTTAGACATTGCAGAGAACATCTCGATTTGCAAATGTATAAAGTTTAATACAGGACTTGTTCTTCTATCTTCAGGTATTGTAATAGAACTGTAATGTAGGGCTAAAATGAGTTGTCCATTATACACATTCCAGTGACCATGCTCATGAAGATATTATTGGTACCATTTGAAAGGAAAATCAGACGGCAGGTTGAACAGAATGCAAAACAACAACTTTGTTGTTCTTTCAGGTGGACCTGACCGACTTAAAAAGGATGTTTTTTCTATTTTCACCTAAATGACATACCCAAATCTAACTGCCTGTAATGCATTTTTTGGTACATTTGAAAGGAAACACTTTGAAGTTTGTGGAAATGTGAAAGGAATGTAGGAGAATATGACACATTATAGCACAATCTGGTAAAAGATAATACAAAGAAAAAAACAACAACCGTTTTTGTCTTTTTTTTGTATCATCTTTGAAATGCAAGAGAAAGGCCATAATGTAAGTCCAGCCGAGGTGCAAATTATATGTTGGCCACTAGATGGCAGCAGTTATGTGCAACGTTTCAGATTGATCCAATGAACCTTTGCATTTCTGTTCAAAGTCTTGTATCAAGACTGCCCAAATGTACCTAATTTGTTTATTAATAACGTTTATGTTCAAAACTGTGCACTCTCCTCAAACAATAGCATGGTATTATTTCACTGTAATAGCTACTGTCAATTGGACAATGCAGTTAGAGTAACAAAAATGTAAGCTTTCTGCCAATATCAGATATGTCTATGTCCTGGGAAATGTTCTTGTTCCTTACAACCTCATGCTAATCGCATGAGCCTACGTTAACTCAACCGTCCCGCAGAGGGGACCCACCAATCCTGAAGAAGTTTTAAGTCCCCAACTAAGTCTCCCAGTGTCTAACAGACTCACAGACTTAAAAGATAATCTCAAGACACCTTTCTAGTACAAAGAGATGGTCTTAGAAGCTGGAAAGTAGGACAATTAATTCACTGTAACAATGATTTGTCTCCTAAATTAACTGTATCCCACAAGCCAAACAGTTGTAGCTTTTGATCATACAAGAGCATTCACAGCTGAATTCTTCAGTGAAGCTTATTCAAAGAGGATTATAATTACTCTTGCTTGATCTTGTTATGTAATATTGTTTTTCTGAGAATGTAGCCACTGTCAAAAAACTGGCAATTTATTTTGTATTTTACCAACCTAGGGCCCAGTTAATTACTACGGTTTGGCCATTATTTTAAGAAATTATAAAAGAGTAATGTAAGGGTAATATACTGTAAAAGGGTAGTGTATATAAAAAGGTAATATATTAAAAATGTAATATAAAAGGGTAATGTGTATAAAAGAGGAATGTCGACTTAAATATAAAATATAATTAAATATAAATATATTAAATATAAAAGGTAAAGGGGTCATATACATATACGTATTTACTGTACACTTATTTATAAAGGGGGGGATTAAAAGTTATTTATTCACCACTGTTAATTATTAGCTAGTCTCATGTGGCCAGCCTTCCATAATCCTGTCTCGTTAACCGTGAGAAGCCTGTTTTTCAGAGGCAAGAAAATGCTTCCCAGCATTACACACTCCTGCCACCATCATTACACACACCTGCCTTCCCTCATCACGAGCTTCAGCAATTATTGGACTCACCTGGACTCAATCACCTGTGTTATTACCTGCCCTATATCTGTTTGTTACCAAGCTCT
>NW_027003072.1:0-5717 GCF_036934945.1 Oncorhynchus masou masou | reverse complement strand
ATCCTGTAAGTAGCCCATTACTCCACCTATACAACAACACAGGACTAGGACTATACATCCTGTAAGTAGCCCATTACTCCACCTATACAACAACACAGGACTAGGACTATACATCCTGTAAGTAGCCCATTACTCCACCTATACAACAACACGGGACTAGGACTATACATCCTGTAAGTAGCCCATTACTCCACCTATACAACAACACAGGACTAGGACTATACATCCTGTAAGTAGCCCATTACTCCACCTATACAACAACACAGGGACTAGGACTATACATCCTGTAAGTAGCCCATTACTCCACCTATACAACAACACAGGACTAGGACTATACATCCTTGTAAGTAGCCCATTACTCCACCTATACAACAACACAGGACTAGGACTATACATCCTGTAAGTAGCCCATTACTCCACCTATACAACAACACAGGACTAGGACTATACATCCTGTAAGTAGCCCATTACTCCACCTATACAACAACACAGGACTAGGACTATACATCCTGTAAGTAGCCCATTACTCCACCTATACAACAACACAGGACTAGGACTATACATCCTGTAAGTAGCCCATTACTCCACCTATACAACAACACAGGACTAGGACTATACATCCTGTAAGTAGCCCATTACTCCACCTATACAACAACACAGGACTAGGACTATACATCCTGTAAGTAGCCCATTACTCCACCTATACAACAACACAGGACTAGGACTATACATCCTGTAAGTAGCCCATTACTCCACCTATACAACAACACAGGACTAGGACTATACATCCTGTAAGTAGCCCATTACTCCACCTATACAACAACACAGGACTAGGACTATACATCCTTTAAGTAGCCCATTACTCCACCTATACAACAACACAAGACTAGGACTATACATCCTGTAAGTAGCCCATTACTCCACCTATACAACAACACAGGACTAGGACTATACATCCTGTAAGTAGCCCATTACTCCACCTATACAACAACACAGGACTAGGACTATGAATCCTGTAAGTAGCCCATTACTCCACCTATACAACAACACAGGACTAGGACTATACATCCTGTAAGTAGCCCATTACTCCACCTATACAACAACACAGGACTAGGACTATACATCCTGTAAGTAGCCATATACTCCACCTATACAACAACACAGGACTAGGACTATACATCCTGTAAGTAGCCCATTACTCCACCTATACAACAACACAGGTCTAGGACTATATTTCCTGTAAGTAGCCCATTACTCCACCTATACAACAACACAGGACTAGGACTATACATCCTGTAAGTAACCCATTACTCCACCTATACAACACAGGACTAGGACTATACAGCCTGTAAGTAGCCCATTACTCCACCTATACAACAACACAGGTCTAGGACTATACATCCTGTAAGTAGCCCATTGCTCCACCTATACAACAACACGGGACTAGGACTATACATCCTGTAAGTAGCCCATTACTCCACCTATACAACAACACAAGACTAGGACTATACATCCTGTAAGTAGCCCATTACTCCACCTATACAACAACACAGGACTAGGACTATACATCCTGTAAGTAGCCCATTACTCCACCAATACAACAACACAGGACTAGGACTATAAATCCTGTAAGTAGCCCATTACTCCACCTATACAACAACACATGACTAGGACTATAAATCCTGTAAGTAGCCCATTACTCCACCTATACAACAACACAGGACTAGGACTATACATCCTGTAAGTAGCCCATTACTCCACCTATACAACAACACAGGACTAGGACTATACATCCTGTAAGTAGCCCATTACTCCACCTATACAACAACACAAGACTAGGACTATACATCCTGTAAGTAGCCCATTACTCCACCTATACAACAACACGGGACTAGGACTATACATCCTGTAAGTAGCCCATTACTCCACCTATACAACAACACAGGACTAGGACTATACATCCTGTAAGTAGCCCATTACTCCACCTATACAACAACACAGGACTAGGACTATACATCCTAAGTAGCCCATTACTCCACCTATACAACAACACAGGACTAGACCATACATCCTGTAAGTAGCCCATTACTCCACCTATACAACAACACAGGACTAGGACTACACATCCTGTAAGTAGCCCATTACTCCACCTATACAACAACACAGACCAGGGACTATACATCCTGTAAGTAGCCCATTACTCCACCTATACAACACAGGACTAGGACTATACATCCTGTAAGTAGCCCATTACTCCACCTATACAACAACACAGGACTAGGACTATACATCCTGTAAGTAACCCATTACTCCATCTATACAACACAGGACTAGGACTATACATCCTGTAAGTAGCCCATTACTCCACCTATACAACAACACAGGACTAGGACTATACATCCTGTAAGTAGGCCATTACTCCACCTATACAACACAACACAGTACTAGGACTATACATCCTGTAAGTAGCCCATTACTCCACCTATACAACAACACAGGACTAGTACTATACATCCTGTAAGTAGCCCATTACTCCACCTATACAACAACACAGGACTAGGACTATACATCCTGTAAGTAGCCCATTACTCCACATATACAACAACACAGGACTAGGACTATACATCCTGTAAGTAGCCCATTACTCCACCTATACAACAACACAGGACTAGGACTATACATCCTGTAAGTAGCCCATTACTCCACCTATACAACAACACAGGACTAGGACTATACATCCTGTAAGTAGCCCATTACTCCACCTATACAACAACACAGGACTAGGACTATACATCCTGTAAGTAGCCCATTACTCCACCTATACAACAACACAGGACTAGGACTATACATCCTGTAAGTAGCCCATTACTCCACCTATACAACAACACAGGACTAGGACTATACATCCTGTAAGTAGCCCATTACTCCACCTATACAACAACACAGGACTAGGACTATACATCCTGTAAGTAGCCCATTACTCCACCTATACAACAACACAGGACTAGGACTATACATCCTGTAAGTAGCCCATTACTCCACCTATACAACACAGGACTAGGACTATACATCCTGTAAGTAGCCCATTACTCCACCTATACAACAACACAGGACTAGGACTATACATCCTGTAAGTAGCCCATTACTCCACCTATACAACAACACAGGACTAGGACAATACATCCTGTAAGTAGCCCATTACTCCACCTATACAACAACACAGGACTAGGACTATACATCCTGTAAGTAGCCCATTACTCCACCTATACAACAACACAGGACTAGTACTATACATCCTGTAAGTAGCCCATTACTCCACCTATACAACAACACAGGACTAGGACTATACATCCTGTAAGTAGCCCATTACTCCACCTATACAACAACACAGGACTAGGACTATACATCCTGTAAGTAGCCCATTACTCCACCTATACAACAACACAGGACTAGGACCATACATCCTGTAAGTAGCCCATTACTCCACCTATACAACAACACAGGACTAGGACTATACATCCTGTAAGTAGCCCATTACTCCACATATACAACAACACAGGACTAGGACTATACATCCTGTAAGTAGCCCATTACTCCATCTATACAATAACACAGGACTAGGACTATACATCCTGTAAGTAGCCCATTACTCCACCTATACAACAACACAGGACTAGGACTATACATCCTGTAAGTAGCCCATTACTCCACCTATACAACAACACAGGACTAGGACTATACATCCTGTAAGTAGCCCATTACCCATATACAACAACACAGGACTAGGACTATACATCCTGTAAGTAGCCCATTACTCCACCTACACTACAACACAGGACTAGGACTATACATCCTGTAAGTAGCCCATTACTCCACCTATACAACAACACAGGACTAGGACTATACATCCTGTAAAGTAACAACACAGGATTACATCCAGCCCATTACTCCACCAACAACACAGGACTAGGACTATACATCCTGTAAGTAGCCCATTACTCCACCTATACAACAACACAGGACTAGGACTATACATCCTGTAAGTAGCCCATTACTCCACCTATACAACAACACAGGACTAGGATTATACATCCTGTAAGTAGCCCATTACTCCACCTATACAACAGCACAGGACTAGGACTATACATCCTGTAAGTAGCCCATTACTCCACCTATACAACACAGGACTAGACAATACATCCTGTAAGTAGCCCATTACTCCACCTATACAACACAGGACTAGGACCATACATCCTGTAAGTAGCCCATTACTCCACTAATACAACAACACAGGACTAGGACTATACATCCTGTAAGTAGCCCATTACTCCACCTATACAACAACACAGTACTAGGACTATACATCCTGTAAGTAGCCCATTACCCCACCTATACAACAGCCATTACTCCACCATTATACAACAAAGCACAGGACTAGGACTATACATTCTGTAAGTAGCCCATTACCCCACCTATACAACAACACAGGACTAGGGACTATAAGCATCCTGTAAGTAGCCCATTACTCCACCTATACAACAACACAGGACTAGGACTATACATCCTGTAAGTAGCCCATTACTCCACCTATACAACAACACAGGACTAGGACTATACATCCTGTAAGTTGCCCATTACTCCACCTATACAACAACACAGGACTAGGACTATACATCCTGTAAGTAGCCCATTACTCCACCTATACAACAACACAGGACTAGGACTATACATCCTGTAAGTAGCCCATTACTCCACCTATACAACAACACAGGACTAGGACTATACATCCTGTAAGTAGCCCATTACTCCACCTATACAACAACACAGGACTAGGACTATACATCCTGTAAGTAGCCCATTACTCCACCTATACAACAACACAGGACTAGGACTATACATCCTGTAAGTAGCCCATTACTCCACCTATACAACAACACAGGACTAGGACTATACATCCTGTAAGTAGCCCATTACTCCACCTATACAACAACACAGGACTAGGACTATACATCCTGTAAGTAGCCCATTACTCCACCTATACAACAACACAGGACTAGGACTATACATCCTGTAAGTAGCCCATTACTCCACCTATACAACAACACAGGACTAGGACTATACATCCTGTAAGTAGCCCATTACTCCACCTATACAACAACACAGGACTAGGACTATACATCCTGTAAGTAGCCCATTACTCCACCTATACAACAACACAGGACTAGGACTATACATCCTGTAAGTAGCCCATTACTCCACCTATACAACAACACAGGACTAGGACTATACATCCTGTAAGTAGCCCATTACTCCACCTATACAACAACACAGGACTAGGACTATACATCCTGTAAGTAGCCCATTACTCCACCTATACAACAACACAGGACTAGGACTATACATCCTGTAAGTAGCCCATTACTCCACCTATACAACAACACAGGACTAGGACTATACATCCTGTAAGTAGCCCATTACTCCACCTATACAACAACACAGGACTAGGACTATACATCCTGTAAGTAGCCCATTACTCCACCTATACAACAACACAGGACTAGGACTATACATCCTGTAAGTAGCCCATTACTCCACCTATACAACAACACAGGACTAGGACTATACATCCTGTAAGTAGCCCATTACTCCACCTATACAACAACACAGGACTAGGACTTTACATCCTGTAAGCAGCCCATTACTCCACCTATACAACA
>NW_027003071.1:0-5717 GCF_036934945.1 Oncorhynchus masou masou | reverse complement strand
AGCTGTCTGTTGTCTGTAGCCCTACCTCTAGCTGTCTATTGTCTGTAGCCCTACCTATAGCTGTCTATTGTCTGTAGCCCTACCTATAGCTGTCTGTTGTCTGTAGCCCTACCTATAGCTGTCTATTGTCTGTAGCCCTACCTATAGCTGTCTATTGTCTGTAGCCCTACCTCTAGCTGTCTATTGTCTGTAGCCCTACCTCTAGCTGTCTATTGTCTGTAGCCCTACCTCTAGCTGTCTATTGTCTGTAGCCCTACCTATAGCTGTCTATTGTCTGTAGCCCTACCTATAGCTGTCTATTGTCTGTAGCCCTACCTATAGCTGTCTATTGTCTGTAACCCCACCTATAGCTGTCTGTTGTCTGTAGCCCCACCTATAGTTGTCTGTAGCCCTAGCTCTAGCTGTCTATTGTCTGTAGCCCTACCTATAGCTGTCTATTGTCTGTAGCCCTACCTATAGCTGTCTATTGTCTGTAGCCCTACCTATAGCTGTCTATTGTCTGTAGCCCTACCTATAGCTGTCTATTGTCTGTAGCCCTAACTGAAGCTGTCTGTTGTCTCTAGCCCCACCTATAGCTGTCTATTGTCTGTAGCCCTACCTATAGCTGTCTATTGTCTGTAGCCCTACCTGTAGCTGTCTATTGTCTGTAGCCCTACCTCTAGCTGTCTATTGTCTGTAGCCCTACCTATAGCTGTCTATTGTCTGTAGCCCTACCTATAGCTGTCTATTGTCTGTAGCCCTACCTATAGCTGTCTATTGTCTGTAGCCCTACCTATAGCTGTCTATTGTCTGTAGCACCACCTATAGCTGTCTATTGTCTGTAGCCCTACCTATAGCTGTCTATTGTCTGTAGCCCTACCTATAGCTGTCTATTGTCTGTAGCCCTACCTCTAGCTGTCTATTGTCTGTAGCCCTACCTCTAGCTGTCTATTGTCTGTAGCCCTAACTGAAGCTGTCTATTGTCTGTAGCCCTACCTATAGCTGTCTATTGTCTGTAGCCCCCTAGCTGTCTATTGCTAGCCCTACCTATAGCTGTCTATTGTCTGTAGCCCTACCTCTAGCTGTCTATTGTCTGTAGCCCTAACTGAAGCTGTCTATTGTCTGTAGCCCTACCTATAGCTGTCTATTGTCTGTAGCCCTACCTATAGCTGTCTATTGTCTGTAGCCCTACCTCTAGCTGTCTATTGTCTGTAGCCCTACCTCTAGCTGTCTATTGTCTGTAGCCCTACCGATAGCTGTCTATTGTCTGTAGCCCTACCTATAGCTGTCTATTGTCTGTAGCCCTACCTAAAGCTGTCTATTGTCTGTAGCCCTAACTGAAGCTGTATGTTGTCTCTAGCCCCACCTATAGCTGTCTATTGTCTGTAGCCCTACCTCTAGCTGTCTATTGTCTGTAGCCCTACCTATAGCTGTCTATTGTCTGTAGCCCTACCTCTAGCTGTCTATTGTCTGTAGCCCTACCTCTAGCTGTCTATTGGTCTGTAGCCCTACCCTCTAGCTGTCTATTGTCTGTAGTCTACCTATAGCCCTACCTATGGCTGTCTATTGTCTGTAGCCCTACCTATAGCTGTCTATTGTCTGTAGCCCTACCTATAGCTGTCTATTGTCTGTAACCCCACCTATAGCTGTCTGTTGTCTGTAGCCCCACCCTTGTCTAGTTGTCTGTAGCCCTAGCCTAGCTGTCTATTGTCTGTAGCCCTACCTATAGCTGTCTATTGTCTACAGCCCTACCTATAGCTGTCTATTGTCTGTAGCCCTACCTATAGCTGTCTTGTCTGTAGCCCTACCTGTAGCTGTCTATTGTCTGTAGCCCTACCTATAGCTGTCTATTGTCTGTAGCCCCACCTATAGCTGTCTGTTGTCTGTAGCCCTACCTATAGCTGTCTATTGTCTGTAGCCTACCTATAGCTGTCTATTGTCTGTAGCCCTACCTATAGCTGTCTGTTGTCTGTAGCCCACCTATGTCTGTCTAGCCCTACCTATAGCTGTCTATTGTCTGTAGCCCTACCTATAGCTGTCTATTGTCTGTAGCCCTACCTATAGCTGTCTATTGTCTGTAGCCCTACCTATAGCTGTCTATTGTCTGTAGCCCTACCTCTAGCTGTCTATTGTCTGTAGCCCTACCTATAGCTGTCTATTGTCTGTAGCCCTACCTCTAGCTGTCTATTGTCTGTAGCCCTACCTCTAGCTGTCTATTGTCTGTAGCCCTACCTATAGCTGTCTATTGTCTGTAGCCCTACCTATAGCTGTCTATTGTCTGTAGCCCTACCTATAGCTGTCTATTGTCTGTAGCCCTACCTATAGCTGTCTATTGTCTGTAGCCCTACCTATAGCTGTCTATTGTCTGTAGCCCTACCTATAGCTGTCTATTGTCTGTAGCCCTACCTATAGCTGTCTATTGTCTGTAGCCCTACCTATAGCTGTCTATTGTCTGTAGCCCTACCTCTAGCTGTCTATTGTCTGTAGCCCTACCTATAGCTGTCTATTGTCTGTAGCCCTACCTATAGCTGTCTATTGTCTGTAGCCCTACCTCTAGCTGTCTATTGTCTGTAGCCCTACCTATAGCTGTCTATTGTCTGTAGCCCTACCTATAGCTGTCTATTGTCTGTAGCCCTACCTATAGCTGTCTATTGTCTGTAGCCCTACCTATAGCTGTCTATTGTCTGTAGCCCTACCTCTAGCTGTCTATTGTCTGTAGCCCTACCTATAGCTGTCTATTGTCTGTAGCCCTACCTATAGCTGTCTATTGTCTGTAGCCCTACCTATAGCTGTCTATTGTCTGTAGCCCTACCTCTAGCTGTCTATTGTCTGTAGCCCTACCTCTAGCTGTCTATTGTCTGTAGCCCTACCTATAGCTGTCTATTGTCTGTAGCCCTACCTATAGCTGTCTATTGTCTGTAGCCCTACCTATAGCTGTCTATTGTCTGTAGCCCTACCTATAGCTGTCTATTGTCTGTAGCCCTACACTGTCATAGCTGTCTATTGTCTGTAGCCCTACCTATAGCTGTCTATTGTCTGTAGCCCTACCTATAGCTGTCTATTGTCTGTAGCCCCACCTATAGCTGTCTGTTGTCTGTAGCCCTACCTATAGCTGTCTATTGTCTGTAGCCCTACCTCTAGCTGTCTATTGTCTGTAGCCCTACCTATAGCTGTCTATTGTCTGTAGCCCTACCTATAGCTGTCTATTGGTCTGTAGCCCTACCTCTAGCTGTCTATTGTCTGTAGCCCTGTCTGTAGCCCTACCTATAGCTGTCTATTGTCTGTAGCCCTACCTCTAGCTGTCTATTGTCTGTAGCCCTACCTATAGCTGTCTATTGTCTGTAGCCCTACCTATAGCTGTCTATTGTCTGTAACCCCACCTATAGCTGTCTGTTGTCTCGTAGCCCCCACCTATAGTTGTCAGTAGCCCTCAGCTCTGGCTGTCTATTGTCTGTAGCCCTACCTATAGCTGTCTATTGTCTGTAGCCCTACCTATAGCTGTCTATTGTCTGTAGCCCTACCTATAGCTGTCTATTGTCTGTAGCCCTACCTATAGCTGTCTATTGTCTGTAGCCCCACCTATAGCTGTCTGTTGTTCAGAGCTCCTACCCATAGCTGTCTGTAGCCCTGCCTATAGCCGTCTATTGTCTGCAGCCCTGCTCCTCTAGCTGTCTATTGCCTGTAGCCCTACCTCTAGCTAGTCTATTGCCCGTTGTCTGTAGCCCACCCATTGAAGCTCATTGTTCAAATCTGCATCTATAGCTGTCTATTGTCTGTAGCACCACCTATAGCTGTCTGTTGTCTGTAGCCCCACCTCTAGCTGTCTATGGCAGCTCCGTAGCCCTAGCTGAAGGCCTATGGTCGTCTGTAGCCCTACCTATGGCTGTCTATTGTCTGTAGCCCTACCTCATAGCTGTCTATTGTCTGTAGCCCTACCTATAGCTGTCTATTGTCTGTAGCCTACCTAGCTGCCTATTGTCTGTAGCCCTAGCTGTCTGTCTGAGCCCTACCTATGGCTGTCTATTGTCTGTAGCCCTACCTATAGCTGTCTATTGTCTGTAGCCCCACCTATAGCTGTCTAGTTGTCTGTGCGCCCCACCTATAGCTGTCTGTAGCCCTACCTAGCCATCATTGTTGACCCTCTGAGCTGTCTATTGTCTGTAGCCCTACCTATAGCTGTCTATTGTCTGTAGCCCTACCTCATAGCTGTCTATTGTCTGTAGCCCTACCTATAGCTGTCTATTGTCTGTAGCCCTACCTATAGCTGTCTATTGTCTGTAGCCCTACCTATAGCTGTCTATTGTCTGTAGCCCTACCTCTAGCTGTCTATTGTCTGTAGCCCTACCTCTAGCTGTCTATTGTCTGTAGCCTCTACTCTATAGCTGTCTATTGTCTGTAGCCCTACCTATAGCTGTCTATTGTCTGTAGCCCTACCTATAGCTGTCTATTGTCTGAGCCCTACCTATAGCTGTCTATTGTCTGTAGCCCTACCTATAGCTGTCTATTGTCTGTAGCCCTACCTATAGCTGTCTATAGCTTGTAGCCTACCTGGCTGTCTATTGTCTGTAGCCCTACCTATAGCTGTCTATTGTCTGTAGCCCTACCTATAGCTGTCTATTGTCTCGAGCCCTACCTATAGCTGTCTATTGTCTGTAGCCCTACCTATAGCTGTCTATTGTCTGTAGCCCTACCTATAGCTGTCTATTGTCTGTAGCCCTACCTATAGCTGTCTATTGTCTGTAGCCCTACCTATGGCTGTCTATTGTCTGTAGCCCTACCTATGGCTGTCTATTGTCTCAAGCCCTACCTATAGCTGCCTATTGTCTGTAGCCCTAGCTCTAGCTGCCTATTGTCTGTAGCCCTACCTATAGCTGTCTATTGTCTGTAGCCCTAGCTCTAGCTGTCTATTGTCTGTAGCCCTACCTATAGCTGTCTATTGTCTGGAGCCCTACCTATAGCTGTCTATTGTCTGGAGCCCTAGCTATAGCTGTCTATTGTCTGGAGCCCTAGCTCTAGTTGTCTATTGTCTGGAGCCCTAGCTCTAGTTGTCTATTGTCTGGAGCCCTAGCTCTAGTTGTCTATTGTCTGGAGCCCTAGCTCTAGTTGTCTATTGTCTGGAGCCCTAGCTCTAGTTGTCTATTGTCTGGAGCCCTAGCTCTAGTTGTCTATTGTCTGGAGCCCTACCTCTAGCTGTCTATTGTCTGGAGCCCTACCTATAGCTGTCTATTGTCTGGAGCCCCACCTATAGCTGTCTATTGTCTGTAGCCCTACCTATAGCTGTCTATTGTCTGTAGCCCTACCTATAGCTGTCTAGTGTCTGTATCCCGAGCTCTTGCAGTGTGTGTTCTTTGTATCCCTAGCTGTGACTATCTATTGCTTTCTGTAGTGTCTGTAGCTCTAATTCTAGGTGTCCCTAGCACAAATCAGCCCTGGCACAAAATAGCCCTGGCACAAAATAGCCCTGGCACAAAATAGCCCTGGCACAAATCAGCCCTGGCACAAATAGCCCTTGCACAAATCAGCCCTGGCACAAAATAGCCCTGGCACAAATCAGCCTTGGCACAAAATAGCCCTGGCACAAATCAGCCCTGGCACAAATCAGCCCTGGCACAAATAGCCCTGGCACAAATCAGCCCTGGCACAAATCAGCCATGTTACAAATCAGCCCTGGCACAAATTTGTGGAATAGTTTATGAATGGAAACCAAGCTGTAACCCTGTAGCTCTGTATGTGTGGTC
>NW_027003070.1:0-5719 GCF_036934945.1 Oncorhynchus masou masou | reverse complement strand
GGAGTTTGTGACATTCCTAACAAATCACAGACACAGAATGAGGATAGGAGAATACCACAGTGGGACATCATCGGCCCTACAACAACCCTATTGGATCAATAAGCTGTCAATCACCTCTGCCTGCCTCTGGTAACAGCTTATCAATACCATGGCAACCCCCTAACAAATCTATCCCAGGAGAGGAGAGGGAGGAGAGATGAAGGGGAGAGATGAAGGTGAGATGAAGGTGAGATGAAGGAGAGATGAAAGAGATGGAAGGCAGATAAAGGAGAGATGAAGGAGAGATGAAGGAGAGATGGAGGCCAGATAAATGAGAGATGAAGGAGAGATGAAGGAGAGATGAAGGAGAGATGAAGGAGAGATGAAGGAGAGATGGAGGCCAGATATATGAGAGATGAAGGAGAGATGAAGGAGAGATGGAGGCCAGATAAATGAGAGATGAAGGAGAGATGAAGGAGAGATGGAGGCCAGATATAGGAGAGATGAAGGAGAGGTGGGGCCAGATAAATGAGAGATGAAGGAGAGATGGGGGAGAGATAAAGGAGAGATGGAGGCCAGATATAGGAGAGATGAATGAGAGATGAAGGAGAGATGGAGGCCAGATAAATGAGAGATGAAGGAGAGATGAAGGAGAGATGGAGGCCAGATATAGGAGAGATGAAGGAGAGATGAAGGAGAGATGGAGGCTAGATATAGGAGAGATGAAGGAGAGATGAAGGAGAGATGGAGGCCAGATAAATGAGAGATGAAGGAGAGATGAAGGAGAGATGGAGGCTAGATATAGGAGAGATGAAGGAGAGATGGGGCCAGATAAATGAGAGATGAAGGAGAGATGGGGGAGAGATAAAGGAGAGATGAAGGAGAGATGGAGGCCAGATATAGGAGAGATGAAGGAGAGATGAAGGAGAGATGGAGGCCAGATATAGGAGAGATGAAGGAGAGATGAAGGAGAGATGGAGGCCAGATAAATGAGAGATGAAGGAGAGATGAAGGAGAGATGGAGGCCAGATATAGGAGAGATGAAGGAGAGATGGAGGCCAGATATAGGAGAGATGAAGGAGAGATGGGGGCCAGATAAATGAGAGATGAAGGAGAGATGGGGGCCAGATAAATGAGAGATGAAGGAGAGATGGAGAGATGGAGGCCAGATATAGGAGAGATGAAGGGGAGATGGGGGCCAGATAAATGAGAGATGAAGGAGAGATGGGGGAGAGATAAAGGAGAGATGAAGGAGAGATGGAGGCCAGATATAGGAGAGATGAAGGAGAGATGAAGGAGAGATGGAGGCCAGATATAGGAGAGATGAAGGAGAGATGGGGGCCAGATAAATGAGAGATGAAGGAGAGATGGGGGAGAGATGAAGGAGAAATGAAGGAGAGATGAAGGAGAGATAAAGGAGAGATGAAGGAGAGATGGAGGCCAGATAAAGGAGAGATGAAGGAGAGATGAAGGAGAGACAAAGGAGAGATGAAGGTGAGATGAAGGAGAGATGGGGGAGAGATAAAGGAGAGATGAAGGAGAGATGAAGGAGAGATAAAGGAGAGATGAAGGAGAGATGGAGGCCAGATAAAGGAGAGATGAAGGAGAGATGGAGGCCAGATAAAGGAGAGATGAAGGAGAGATGGAGGCCAGATAAAGGAGAGATGAAGGAGAGATGAAGGAGAGACGAAGGAGAGATGAAGGAGAGATGAAGGAGAGACAAAGGAGAGACAAAGGAGAGATGAAGGTGAGATGAAGGAGAGATGGAGGCCAGATAAAGGAGAGATGGATGAGAGATGAAAGGAAAAAGGAAAGATGGAGAGATGGAGGAGAGATGGAGGCCATATAAAGGAGAGATGAAGGAGAGATGGAGGCCAGATAAAGGAGAAATGGAGAAGAGATGAGGGAGATGGAGGGGTGAGGGTTTTGTTGCTGTATACATGATGTCACAGTGTGGGGAAGGGGAGGAGAGAGATGGAGGCGACAAGGTGAAGAAGGATATAAGGATGGATGAGGAGAGGAGGAGGAGAAGGAGCGGAGGAGGAGAGGAGGAGAGGAGGAGAGGAAGAGAGGAGGAGAGGAAGAGGAGAGACAGATGGAGGGGACAAGGTGAAGAAGGATAGAGGGATTGAAGGAGAGCAGAAATGGGGATGATCATTTGCTTAGGCAACCAGGAGAGGAGAAATTGGGGGACAGGGTGAGGGATAGATGGATGGATAGATAGATGGTGTTGAGGGGGACAGGGGGAGGAGAGGGAGGAGTACTGTTGTTGCTGTAGATCTTTACATATCTGTCTGTGAACACTGGACCTCTCCCCCTCATCCCCCTCCACACCCCAATGTCACCTCCTTTCAGCCCTCCAATCAGCCTACACACAGCCCTTCAACGTTGTCTCACCCAGCCCAGCTTCTCCACAGATAGTCACACAACCCAGCGTAGCTGCACACAGCCCCCCCAGGTTAACTCACCCAGATACTGTTGTCTCCCCTCAGCATACTGAAGAGAAGTTTCAGCTCCTTCACTGTTATACTGTAGCTGGCCATCACTCCCAGCATATCCACTAACAGATCTATACACACACACACACACACAGAGGGAGAAAAATGTCAGGTCTAGTAGTGTCTAATAATGTCTAGTCGGGGCTAGCAATGTGTGGTGAGGGATAGTAATGTCTAGTCAGGGATAGTCATGTCTAGTCATGTCTAGTCAGGGCTAGTCAGGGCTAGTCAGGGCTAGTAATGTGTGGTGAGGGATAGTAATGTCTAGTCAGGGCTAGTCATGTCTAGTCAGGGCTAGTCAGGGCTAGTAATGTCTAGTCAGGTCTAGTCAGGTCTAGTAATGTCTAGTCAGGGCTAGTAATGTCTAGTCAGGGCTAGTAATGTCTAGTCAGGGCTAGTAATGGCTAGTCAGGTCTAGTAATGTCTATTCAGGTCTAGTCAGGTCTAGTAATGTCTAGTCAGGGCTAGTAATGTCTAGTCAGGGCTAGTAATGGCTAGTCAGGTCTAGTAATGTCTAGTCAGGTCTAGTCAGGTCCAGTCAGGTCTAGTCTAGTCCGGTCTAGTCTGGTCTAGTCTGGTCTAGTAATGTCTAGTCAGGGCTAGTAATGTCTAGTCAGGGCTAGTAATGGCTAGTCAGGTCTAGTAATGTCTAGTCAGGGCGGCAATGTCTAGTCAGGGCTGGTAATGTCTAGTAATGTGTGGTGAGGTCTAGTCTGGTCTAGTCTGGTCAAGTCTGGTCTAGTCTAGCAATGTCTAGTCAGGGCTGGTAATGTCTAGTCAGGGCTGGTAATGTCCAGTAATGTGTGGTGAGGGATAGTAATGTCTAGTCAGGGCTAGTCAGGGCTAGTAATGTCTAGTCAGGGCTAGTCATGTCTAGTAATGTCTAGTCAGGGCTAGTCAGGTCTAGTAATGTCTAGTCAGGTCTAGTAATGTCTAGTCAGGGCTAGTCAGGTCTAGTAATGTCTAGTCAGGTCTAGTCAGGGCTGGTAATGTCTAGTCAGGGCTGGTAATGTCTAGTCAGGGCTAGTAATGTCTAGTAATGTGTGGTGAGGTCTAGTGTGGTCTAGTCTGGTCTAGTCTAGTAATGGCTAGTCAGGTCTGGTAATGTCTAGTCAGGGATAGTCATGTCTAGTCAGGGCTAGTAATGTCTATTCAGGGCTAGTAATGTCTAGTCTGGTCTAGTCTGGTCTAGTCTAGTCTAGTCTAGTCTAGTCTGATCTAGTCTGGTCTAGTCTGGTCTAGTAATGTCTAGTCAGGGCTAGCAATGGCTAGTCAGGTCTAGTCAGGTCTAGTAATGTCTAGTCAGGGCTAGTAATGTCTAGTCAGGGCTAGTAATGTCTAGTCAGGGCTAGTAATGTCTAGTCATGTCTAGTCAGGGCCAGTTATGTCTAGTCAGGGCCAGTAATGTCTAGTCAGGGCCAGTAATGTCTAGTCAGGGCCAGTAATGTCTAGTCAGGTCTAGTAATGTCTAGTCAGGGCCAGTAATGTCTAGTCAGAGCCAGTAATGTCTAGTCAGGGCCAGTAATGTCTAGTCAGGGCCAGTAATGTCTAGTCAGGGCCAGTAATGTCTAGTCAGGGCCAGTAATGTCTAGTCAGGGCCAGTAATGTCTAGTCAGGGCCAGTAATGTCTAGTCAGGGCCAGTAATGTCTAGTCAGGGCCAGTAATGTCTAGTCAGGGCCAGTAATGTCTAGTCAGGGCCAGTAATGTCTAGTCAGGGCCAGTAATGTCTAGTCAGGGCTAGTAATGTCGAGTCAGGGCGTCAGGTCTTGTCAGGGCTAGTAATGTCTAGTCAGGGCTAGTCAGGTCTAGTAATGTCTAGTCAGGGCTAGTCAGGTATTTGTCTGGCCTAGTCTGGTCTAGTAATGTCTAGTCAGGGCTAGTCAGGTCTAGTCTGATCTAGTCAAGGCTAGTAATGTCTAGTCAGGTCTAGAAATGTCTAGTCAGGTCTAGTAATGTCTAGTAATGTCTAGTCAGGTCTAGTAATGTCTAGTCAGGTCTAGTAATGTCTAGTCAGGTCTAGTAATGTCTAGTCAGGTCTAGTCAGGTCTAGTCAGGTCTAGTCAGGTCTAGTCAGGTCTAGTAATGTCTAGTCAGGGCCAGTTATGTCTAGTCAGGGCCAGTAATGTCTAGTCAGGGCCAGTAATGTCTAGTCAGGGCGAGTAATGTCTAGTCAGGGCGAGTAATGTCTAGTCAGGGCCAGTAATGTCTAGTCAGGGCCAGTAATGTCTAGTCAGGGCCAGTAATGTCTAGTCAGGGCCAGTAATGTCTAGTCAGGGCCAGTAACGTCTAGTCAGGGCCAGTAACGTCTAGTCAGGGCCAGTAATGTCTAGTCAGGGCCAGTAATGTCTAGTCAGGGCCAGTAATGTCTAGTCAGGGCCAGTAATGTCTAGTCAGGGCCAGTAATGTCTAGTCAGGGCCAGTAATGTCTAGTCAGGGCCAGTAATGTCTAGTCAGGGCCAGTAATGTCTAGTCAGGGCCAGTAATGTCTAGTCAGAGCCAGTAATGTCTAGTCAGGGCCAGTAATGTCTAGTCAGGGCCAGTAATGTCTAGTCAGGGCCAGTAATGTCTAGTCAGGGCCAGTAATGTCTAGTCAGGGCCAGTAATGTCTAGTCAGGGCCAGTAATGTCTAGTCAGGGCCAGTAATGTCTAGTCAGGGCTAGTAATGTCGAGTCAGGGCGTCAGGTCTTGTCAGGGCTAGTAATGTCTAGTCAGGGCTAGTCAGGTCTAGTAATGTCTAGTCAGGGCTAGTCAGGTATTTGTCTGGCCTAGTCTGGTCTAGTAATGTCTAGTCAGGTCTAGTCAGGTCTAGTCAGGTCTAGTAATGTCTAGTAATGTCTAGTCAGGTCTAGAAATGTCTAGTCAGGTCTAGTAATGTCTAGTAATGTCTAGTCAGGTCTAGTAATGTCTAGTCAGGTCTAGTAATGTCTAGTCAGGTCTAGTAATGTCTAGTCAGGTCTAATCAGGTCTAGTCAGGTCTAGTCAGGTCTAGTAATGTCTAGTCATGTCTAGTCATGTCTAGTGAGGTCAAGTCAGGTCTAGTAATGTCTAGTCAGGTCTAGTCTGGGCTGATAGGGCTAGTAGGGTCTAGTCAGGTCTACTAATGTCTAGTCTGGTCAGGTCTAGTCTAGTCTAGTCAGGGCTAGTCAGGGCTAGTCAGGGCTAGTCAGGTCTTGCAATGTCTAGTCAGGTCGAGTCAGATATTGCTTGGAGGTCAATTGACTATTATATTATATACCACTTT
>NW_027003069.1:0-5719 GCF_036934945.1 Oncorhynchus masou masou | reverse complement strand
GTAGAGCCCTGTAGAGACTCTGTAGAGACCCTGTAGAGACTCTGTAGAGACCCCGTAGAGACTCTGTAGAGACCCTGTAGAGACCCTGTTGAGACTCTGTAGAGACCCCGTGAGACTCTGTAGAGACCTGTAGAGACTCTGTAGAGACCCTGTAGAGACTCTGTAGAGACCCCGTAGAGACTCTGTAGAGACCCTGTAGAGACCTGTTGAGACTCTG
Organism: Oncorhynchus masou masou; assembly: GCF_036934945.1. NCBI lineage: Eukaryota > Metazoa > Chordata > Actinopteri > Salmoniformes > Salmonidae > Oncorhynchus > Oncorhynchus masou. The sequence continues at coordinate 5,502 of NW_027003069.1, read as the reverse complement.
TAGGACCCCGTAGAGACTCTGTAGAGACCCGTAGAGACTCTGTAGAGACCCTACAGAGGCCCTGTTGAGACCCCGTAGAGACCCTGTAGAGACCCGTAGAGACTCTGTAGGAGACCCTATAGAGACCCTGTTGAGACCCCGTAGAGACTTGTAGAGACCCTGTTGAGACTCTGTAGAGACCCCGTAGAGACTCTGTAGAGACCCTATAGAGACCCTGTTGAGACCCCGTACAAGAAGAGACCCTGTAGAGACCCTGTTGAGACTCTGTAGAGACCCTGTAGAGAGCAGAGACTCTGTAGAGACCCCAGAGACTCTGTAGAGACCCTATAGAGACCCTGTTGAGACTCTGTAGAGACTCTGTAGAGACCCTATAGAGACCCTGTTGAGACCCCGTAGGACTCTGTAGAGACCCTATAGAGACCCTGTTGAGACCCTGTAGAGACCCTGTTGAGACTCTGTAGAGACTCCGTAGAGACTCTGTAGAGACCCTGTAGAGACCCCGTAGAGACTCTGTAGAGACCCCGTAGAGACTCTGTAGAGACCCTATAGAGACCCTGTTGAGACTCTGTAGAGACCCCGTAGAGACTCTGTAGAGACCCTGGGGAACCCCGTAGAGACTCTGTAGAGACCCCGTAGAGACCCTGTAGAGACCCGTAGGAGCTCTCTAGAGACTCTGTAGAGACCCCGTAGAGACTCTGTAGAGACCCTATAGAGACCCTGTTGAGACCCCGTAGAGACCCTGTAGAGACCCTGTTGAGACTCTGTAGAGACCCCGTAGAGACTCTATAGAGACCCTCGTAGAGACCCTGCGAGTCTCTGTAGAGACCCCGTAGAGACTCTGTAGAGACCCTGTAGAGACCCTGTAGAGACTCTGTAGAGACCCTGTAGAGACTCTGTAGAGACCCTGTAGAGACTCTGTAGAGACCCCGTAGAGACTCTGGTAGAGACCCCGTAGAGACTCTGTAGAGACCCTGTAGAGACTCTGTAGAGACCTGTAGAGACTCTGTAGAGACCCGTCAGACTGTAGAGACCCTGTAGAGACCCTGTTGAGACTCTGTAGAGACCCCCGTAGAGACTCTGTAGAGACCCCGTAGAGACTCTGTAGAGACCCTACAGAGGCCCTGTTGAGACCCCGTAAGAGACCCTGTAGAGACCCGTAGAAGACTCTGTAGAGACCCTATAGAGACCCTGTTGAGACCCCGTAGAGACTCTGTAGAGACCCTGTTGAGACTCTGTAGAGACCCCGTAGAGACTCTGTAGAGACCCTATAGAGACCCTGTTGAGACCCCGTAGAGACCCTGTAGAGACCCTGTTGAGACTCTGTAGAGACCCGTAGAGACTCTGTAGAGACCCTGTAGAGACTCTGTAGAGACCCTATAGAGACCCTGTTGAGACTCCGTAGAGACTCTGTAGAGACCCTATAGAGACCCTGTTGAGACCCCGTAGAGACTCTCCAGAGACCCTATATAGAGACCCTGTTGAGACCGTAGAGACCCTGGGGACCCTGTTGAGACTCTGTAGAGACTCCGTAGAGACTCTGTAGAGACCCTGTAGAGACCCCGTAGAGACTCTGTAGAGACCCCGTAGAGACTCTGTAGAGACCCTATAGAGACCCTGTTGAGACTCTGTAGAGACCCCGTAGAGACTCTGTAGAGACCCTGTAGAGACCCCGTAGAGACTCTGTAGAGACTCCGTAGAGACCCTGTAGAGACCCCGTAGAGACTCTCTAGAGACTCTGTAGAGACCCCGTAGAGACTCTGTAGAGACCCTATAGAGACCCTGTTGAGACCCCGTAGAGACCCTGTAGAGACCCTGTTGAGACTCTGTAGAGACCCCGTAGAGACTCTATAGAGACCCCGTAGAGACTCTGTAGAGACCCTGTAGAGACCCTGTTGAGACTCTGTAGAGACCCCGTAGAGACTCTGTAGAGACCCTGTAGAGACCCTGTAGAGACTCTGTAGAGACCCCGTAGAGACTCTGTAGAGACCCTGTAGAGACCCTGTTGAGACTCTGTAGAGACCCCGTAGAGACTCTGTAGAGACCCTGTAGAGACTCTGTAGAGACCCCGTAGAGACTCTGTAGAGACCCCGTAGAGACTCTGTAGAGACCCTGTAGAGACCCCTGTTGAGACTCTGTAGAGACCCCGAGAGACTCTGTAGAGACCCCGTAGAGACTCTGTAGAGACCCTACAGAGGCCCTGTTGAGACCCGTAGAGACCCTGTAGAGACCCCGTAGAGACTCTGTAGACCCTATAGAGACCCTGTTGAGACCCCGTAGAGACTCTGTAGAGACCCTGTTGAGACTCTGTAGAGACCCTGTAGAGACTCTGTAGAGCCCCCATAGAGACCCTGTAGAGACCCCGTAGGAGACTCTGTAGAGACCCGTAGAGACCTGTAGAGACCCCAGAGACTCTCTAGAGACTCTGTAGAGACCCCGTAGAGACTCTGTAGAGACCCTATAGACACCCTGTTGAGACCCCGTAGAGACCCTGTAGAGACCCTGTTGAGACTCTGTAGAGACCCCGTAGAGCTCTATAGAGACCCCGTAGAGACCCTGTTTGAGTCTCTGTAGAGACCCGTAGAGCTCTGTAGAGACCCTGTAGAGACCCTGTAGAGACTCTGTAGAGACCCTGTAGAGACTCTGTAGAGACCCCGTAGAGACTCTGTAGAGACCCTGTAGAGACCCTGTTGAGACTCTGTAGAGACCCCGTAGAGACTCTGTAGAGACCCCGTAGAGACTCTGTAGAGACCCTACAGAGGCCTGTTGAGACCCCGTAGAGACCCTGTAGAGACCCCGTAGAGACTCTGTAGAGACCCTATAGAGACCCTGTTGAGACCCCGTAGAGACTCTGTAGAGACCCTGTTGAGACTCTGTAGAGACCCCGTAGAGACTCTGTAGAGACCCTATAGAGACCCTGTTGAGACCCCGTAGAGACCCTGTAGAGACCCTGTTGAGACTCTGTAGAGACCCCGTAGAGACTCTGTAGAGACCCTGTAGAGACTCTGTAGAGACCCTATAGAGACCCTGTTGAGACTCCGTAGAGACTCTGTAGAGACCCTATAGAGACCCTGTTGAGACCGCGTAGAGACTCTGTAGAGACCCTATAGAGACCCTGTTGAGACCCCGTAGAGACCCTGTAGAGACCCTGTTGAGACTCTGTAGAGACTCCGTAGAGACTCTGTAGAGACCCTGTAGAGACCCCGTAGAGACTCTGTAGAGACCCCGTAGAGACTCTGTAGAGACCCTATAGAGACCCTGTTGAGACTCTGTAGAGACCCCGTAGAGACTCTGTAGAGACCCTGTAGAGACCCCGTAGAGACTCTGTAGAGACCCCGTAGAGACCCATAGAGACTCTGTAGAGACTCTGTAGAGACCCCGTAGAGACTCTGTAGAGACCCTATAGAGACCCTGTTGAGACCCCGTAGAGACCCTGTAGAGACCCTGTTGAGACTCTGTAGAGACCCCGTAGAGACTCTATAGAGACCCCGTAGAGACCCTGTTGAGTCTCTGTAGAGACCCCGTAGAGACTCTGTAGAGACCCTGTAGAGACCCTGTAGAGACTCTGTAGAGACCCTGTAGAGACTCTGTAGAGACCCTGTAGAGACTCTGTAGAGACCCCGTAGAGACTCTGTAGAGACCCTGTAGAGACCCTGTTGAGACTCTGTAGAGACCCCGTAGAGACTCTGTAGAGACCCTGTAGAGACTCTGTAGAGACCCTGTAGAGACTCTGTAGAGACCCCGTAGAGACTCTGTAGAGACCCTGTAGAGACCCTGTTGAGACTCTGTAGAGACCCCGTAGAGACTCTGTAGAGACCCCGTAGAGACTCTGTAGAGACCCTACAGAGGCCCTGTTGAGACCCCGTAGAGACCCTGTAGAGACCCCGTAGAGACTCTGTAGAGACCCTATAGAGACCCTGTTGAGACCCCGTAGAGACTCTGTAGAGACCCTGTTGAGACTCTGTAGAGACCCTGTAGAGACTCTGTAGAGACCCTATAGAGACCCTGTTGAGACCCCGTAGAGACCCTGTAGAGACCCTGTTGAGACTCTGTAGAGACCCCGTAGAGACTCTGTAGAGACCCTGTAGAGCCTCTGTAGAGACCATATAGAGACCCTGTTGAGACTCCGTAGAGACTCTGTAGAGACCCTATAGAGACCCTGTTGAGACCCCGTAGAGACTCTGTAGAGACCCTATAGAGACCCTGTTGAGACCCCGTAGAGACCCTGTAGAGACCCTGTTGAGACTCTGTAGAGACTCCATAGAGACTCTGTAGAGACCCTGTAGAGACCCCGTAGAGACTCTGTAGAGACCCCGTAGAGACTCTGTAGAGACCCTATAGAGACCCTGTTGAGACTCTGTAGAGACCCGTAGAGACTCTGTAGAGACCCTGTAGAGACCCCGTAGAGACTCTGTAGAGACCCCGTAGAGACCCTGTAGAGACCCCGTAGAGACTCTCTAGAGACTCTGTAGAGACCCCGTAGAGACTCTGTAGAGACCCTATAGAGACCCTGTTGAGACCCCGTAGAGACCCTGTAGAGACCCTGTTGAGACTCTGTAGAGACCCCGTAGAGACTCTATAGAGACCCCGTAGAGACCCTGTTGAGTCTCTGTAGAGACCCCGTAGAGACTCTGTAGAGACCCTGTAGAGACCCTGTAGAGACTCTGTAGAGACCCTGTAGAGACTCTGTAGAGACCCTGTAGAGACTCTGTAGAGACCCATTTGAGACTCTGTAGAGACCCTGTAGAGACCCTGTTGAGACTCTGTAGAGACCCCGTAGAGACTCTGTAGAGACCCTGTAGAGACTCTGTAGAGACCCTGTAGAGACTCTGTAGAGACCCCGTAGAGACTCTGTAGAGACCCTGTAGAGACCCTGTTGAGACCCCGTAGAGACTCTGTAGAGACCCTGTTGAGACTCTGTAGAGACCCCGTAGAGACTCTGTAGAGACCCTATAGAGACCCTGTTGAGACCCGTAGAGACCCTGTAGAGACCCTGTTGAGACTCTGTAGAGACCCCGTAGAGACTCTGTAGAGACCCTGTAGAGACTCTGTAGAGACCCTATAGAGACCCTGTTGAGACTCCGTAGAGACTCTGTAGAGACCCTATAGAGACCCTGTTGAGACCCCGTAGAGACTCTGTAGAGACCCTATAGAGACCCTGTTGAGACCCTGTAGAGACCCTGTTGAGACTCTGTAGAGACTCCGTAGAGACTCTGTAGAGACCCTGTGGAGACCCCGTAGAGACTCTGTAGAGACCCCGTAGAGACTCTGTAGAGACCCTATAGAGACCCTGTTGAGACTCTGTAGAGACCCCGTAGAGACTCTGTAGAGACCCTGTAGAGACCCCGTAGAGACTCTGTAGAGACCCTATAGAGACCCTGTTGAGACCCCGTAGAGACCCTGTAGAGACCCTGTTGAGACTCTGTAGAGACCCCGTAGAGACTCTATAGAGACCCTTGAGACTCTGTAGAGACCCCGTAGAGACTCTGTAGAGACCCTATAGAG
>NW_027003067.1:0-5720 GCF_036934945.1 Oncorhynchus masou masou | reverse complement strand
GGCCTTATAGTACGCTACCAGCTCAGAGAGGAAAGGCTGGAGGACGGGCCTTATAGTACGCTACCAGCTCAGAGAGGAAAGGCTGGAGGATGGGCCTTATAGTACGCTACCAGCTCCGAGAGGAAAGGCTGGAGGCTGGGCCTTATAGTACGCTACCAGCTCAGAGAGGAAAGGCTGGAGGATGGGCCTTATAGTACGCTACCAGCTCAGAGAGGAAAGGCTGCAGGCTGGGCCTTATAGTACGCTACCAGCTCAGAGAGGAAAGGCTGGAGGACGGGCCTTATAGTACGCTACCAGCTCCGAGAGGAAAGGCTGGAGGATTGGCCTTATAGTACGCTACCAGCTCCGAGAGGAAAGGCTGGAGGATGGGCCTTATAGTACGCTACCAGCTCCGAGAGGAAAGGCTGGAGGATGGGCCTTATAGTACGCTACCAGCTCAGAGAGAAGGAAGCTGGAGGACGGGCCTTATAGTACCGCTACCAGCTCAGAGAGGAAAGAGCTGGAGGATGGGCCTTATAGTACGCTACCAGCTCAGAGAGAAGAGCTGGGGATGGGCCTTATGAGTACGCTACCAGCTCAGAGAGGAAAGGCTGGAGGACGTGCCTTATGAAGTACGCTACCAGCTCAGAGAGGAAAGGCTGGAGGATGGGCCTTATAGTACGCTACCAGCTCAGAAATGAAAGGCTGAGGCTGGGCCTTATAGTACGCTACCTCAGAGAGGAAAGGCTGGAGGATGGGCTTTCGCAGCTCAGAGAAAAGGCTGCAGGCTGGGCCTTATAGTACGCTACCAGCTCAGAGAGGAAAGGCTGCAGGCTGGGCCTTATAGTACGCTACCAGCTCCGAGAGGAAAGGCTGGAGGATGGCCTTATAGTACGCTACCAGCTCCGAGAGGAAAGGCTGGAGGATGGGCCCTATAGTACGCTATACCAGCCTGAGAGGAAAGGCTGGAGGATGGGCCTTATAGTACGCTACTGTGCTCAGAGAGGAAAGGCTGAGGACGGGCCTTATAGCACGCTACCAGCTCAGAGAGGAAAGGCTGGAGGATGGGCCTTATAGTACGCTACCAGCTCAGAGAGGAAAGGCTGGAGGACGGGCCTTAGTAGTATGCTACCAGCCTGTGAGAGGAAAGGCTGGAGGACGGGGCCTTATAGTACGCTACCAGCTCAGAGAGGAAAGGCTGGAGGACGGGCCTTATAGTACGCTACCAGCTCAGAGAGGAAAGGCTGGAGGATGGGCCTTATAGTACGCTACCAGCTCAGAGAGGAAAGGCTGCAGGCTGGGCCTTATAGTACGCTACCAGCTCTGAGAGGAAAGGCTGCAGGCTGGGCCTTATAGTACGCTACCAGCTCCGAGAGGAAAGGCTGGAGGATGGGCCTTATAGTACGCTACCAGCTCCAGAGAGGAAAGGCTGGAGGATGGGCCTTATAGACTATGTACGCTACCAGCTCCGAGAGGAAAGGCTGGAGGATGGGCCTTATAGTACGCTACCAGCTCCGAGAGGAAAGGCTGCAGGCTGGGCCTTATAGTACGCTACCAGCTCCGAGAGGAAAGGCTGGAGGATGGGCCTTATAGTACGCTACCAGCTCCGAGAGGAAAGGCTGGAGGATGGGCCTTATAGTACTATAGTACGCTACCAGCTCCGAGAGGAAAGGCTGGAGGCCGGGCCTTATAGTACGCTACCAGCAGTTAGCCAAAGATGTTGTTTAAACACAGGAATGGTATTTCAGACAGAAAACACCATTAATCTTTCTTTAGAAAATTTACCATACATGCAATATGTTTTCTAGGATCTGCTCCTTCGGGGTATCTCACCGCCAGAGCTCTGCTACTTCAGGGTATCTCACCGCCAGAGCTCTGCTACTTCAGGGTATCTCACCGCCAGAACTCTGCTACTTCGGGGTATCTCACCGCCAGAGCTCTGCTACTTCGGGGTTTCTCACCGCCAGAGCTCTGCTACTTCAGAGGTATCTCACCGCCAGAGCTCTGCTCCTTCGGGTATCCTACCGCCAGAGCTCTGCTACTTCGGGGTATCTCACCGCAGAGCTCTGCTACTTCGGGGGTTTCTCACCGCCAGAGCTCTGCTACTTGAGGGTATCTCACCGCCCAGAGCTCTGCTGCCCGGGGTATCTCACCGCCAGAGATCTGCTCCTTCGGGGTATCTCACCGCCAGAGCTCTGCTCCTTCGGGGTATCCTACCGCCAGAGCTCTGCTGCCGGGGTATCTCACCGCAAGAGCTCTGCTACTCAGGGTATCTCACCACCAGAGCTCTGCTACTCAGGAGTATCTCACCGCCAGAGCTCTGCTACTTCAGAGTTTCTCCCGCATGAGCTCTGCTACTTGGGGTATCTCACCGCCAGAGATCTGCTCCTTCGGGGGTCATCTCACCGCAGAGCTCTGCTACTTCAGGGTATCTCACCGCCAGAGCTCTGCTACTTCAGGGTTTCTCACCGCCAGAGCTCTGCTACTGGAGGTATCTCACCGCCAGAGCTCTGCCACTTCGAGGTATCTCACCACCGAGCCCTGCTCCTTGGGTATCCTACCTGCATGACTCTGCTACTTCAGGGTATCCTACCATGCAGAGCTCTGCTACTTCGGGTATCTCACCGCCTGAGCTCTGCTATTCAGGGTAGTCTCACCACCAGAGCTCTGCTGCCGGGGTATCTCACCGCAGAGCTCTGCTACTTCAGGGTTTCTCACGCCAGAGCTCTGCTACTTGAGGTATCTCACCGCCAGAGATCTGCTCCTGGGGTATCTCACCGCCAGAGCCCTGCTACTTCAGGGTATCTCACCGCCTGAGCTCTGCTACTCAGGGTATCTCACCACCAGAGCTCTGCTACTCGGGTTTCTCACGCGCCAGAGCTCTGCTACTTCGGGGTATCTCACCGCCAGAGATCTGCTCCTTCGGGGTATCTCACCGCCAGAGCTCTGCTACTTCAGGGTATCCTACCGCCAGAGCTCTGCTACTTCGGGGTATCTCACCGCCAGAGCTCTGCTACTTCGGGGTTTCTCACCGCCAGAGCTCTGCTCCTTCGGGGTATCCTACCGCCAGAGCTCTGCTACTTCAGGGTTTCTCACCGCCAGAGCTCTGCTACTCGGGTATCTCACCGCCAGAGCTCTGCTACTCGAGTATTTCACCGCCAGAGCTCTGCTACTTCGGGGTATCTCACCGCAGAGCTCTGCTCCTTGAGGTATCTCACCGCTAGAGCTCCCTGCTACTTCGGGGTATCTCACCGCCAGAGCTCTGCTACTCAGGGTATCTCACCACCAGAGCTCTGCTACTTCGGGGTATCTCACCGCCAGAGCTCTGCTACTTCAGGGTTTCTCACCGCCAGAGCTCTGCTACTTCGGGGTATCTCACCGCCAGAGATCTGCTCCTTCAGGGTTTCTCACCGCCAGAGCTCTGCTACTTCGGGGTATCTCACCGCCAGAGCTCTGCTACTTCGGGGTATCTCACCGCCAGAGCTCTGCTACTTCGGGGTTTCTCACCGCTAGAATGTCATCATGTTAAGATAGTAATTACAGGCAGTGAGCAAGGAACACTGTACCAATCCCCAAAACAACAGAACCACTGCCAGACAACAAACTGTGTGTATGGCAGAACCACACCATTTAAGAGCTTAGAGATAATTCAGGAATGTCCATCTGTATGATGCTATGTGAGCATGAAGGTAAAACTACGTGTAGGCTATAGCAGGCACACCTTACTGAAATAGCTTCTCAGAAAATCGCGGTAGGGCTTATTTCCCATATGTCTCATTCCTGACGTCATCGCTGAGGCATGATAAACCTGCCACCTTGATAAATGAAAAATAAACTACCCATCTACACTGTGCCGTAATCACACCACTGAGATAGCCTACTCATAGCCTGAGAAACAAATATCATGGACGCCCATTCAGTGCTGTTATCTTGGTACACGACAGTATTCACTTGTGAACCACCTGATGTGCCTTCATAGAAATGATTCCCATCCCTTTGACTTTTTCCACATTCGTTGTGCTACAGCCCGAATTTAAAATGGATCAAATTGTGATTTTTTTGTCGCTGGCCCACACACAATACCCCATAATGTCAATGTGGAATTATGTTTAATTAATTAAAAATGAAAAGCTGAAAAATTCTTGAGTCAATATGTATTCAACCCCTTTGTTTTTATGGCAAGCCTAAATAAATTCAGAAGTAGAAATGCACTTAACAAGTCACATAATAAGTTGCACGGACTCTGCCGGATGCAATATGTACGGGCCAGAACAGAACCTCGATGGAGCAGGATGGATGACGCTGCTAGCAAATCCACTGCCAAAAAGTGCTGTGCATTTGCCAAATCAGATGAAGTGATTGTTCTGATAGAAAACAGTGCAAAGAAACAATTGCTGCCTTGCAGACAGTATATCCTGAACAATCTCTCTTGCTTTTGGCCGTGCATAACTGGCTACCTCTCCAGAGCATGTAACCAACCCACCTGAACAGGCTGAAATTCCAGGCCCTTTAAAAAATAAAAAGTTGCTCTTAACAAAAAGGGCATGATCATAATTTTCTAAATTATTATTATTTAGACCTCAGAGTGTGGAAATATAATTAAAAATAACAGGTTTTCGACTCACTGCCCCTATAAAGGTCTAATGGAGCCGTTTTATCTCAACATTTCTGGGTAACAATTAAGTACCTTACTGTGATTGTTTCTCTTTTGACAATTTTAAGTGAAAACAAAATTACTTTCTGAGCAAAGAAGCAATTCCTCAGGCAATAATTTTTTCTAAGACTGTCTGGGAGTGAGTCGAAGTGAGGGGAAAACTGGAAAATTGCTGTTATTGGCAGAGACGTTTGGAAGTCTTTCTTGCTGGTCTATTGTAATTATTTGCCTACCTCCTCATGCCTTTTTGCACACAATGTATATAGACCCTTTTTTTCTACAGTGTTATTGACTTGTTTATTGTTTACTCAATGTGTAACTCTGTGTTATCTGTTCACACTGCTATGCTTTATCTTGGCCAGGTCGCAGTTGCAAATGAGAACTTGTATCTCAACTAGCCTACCTGGTTAAATAAAGGTGAAAAAAAAAAAAAAAAAACTGATGTACCGCCTGGTGATGTCACCAAGCAGGCCGCAAATCCATCCCGCCAAAATAGGCTGACGTTTGGAAGTCTTTCTTGCTGGTCTATTAACTGATGTACCGCCTGGTGATGTCACAAGTCCATCCCGCCAAAACCGGCTGACGTTTGGAAGTATTTCTTGCTGGTCTATTAACTGATGTACCGCCTGGTGATGTTACAAGTCCATCCCGCCAAAACAGGCTGACGTTTGGAAGTATTTCTTGCTGGTCTATTAACTGATGTACCGCCTGGTGATGTCACAAATCCATCCCGCCAAAACAGGCTGACGTTTGGAAGTATTTCTTGCTGGTCTATTAACTGATGTACCGCCTGGTGATGTCACAAGTCCATCCCGCCAAAACAGGCTGACGTTTGGAAGTATTTCTTGCTGGTCTATTAACTGATGTACCGCCTGGTGATGTCACAAGTCCATCCCGCCAAAACAGGCTGACGTTTGGAAGTATTTCTTGCTGGTCTATTAACTGATGTACCGCCTGGTGATGTCACAAATCCATCCCGCCAAAACAGGCTGACATTTGGAAGTATTTCTTGCTGGTCTATTAACTGATGTACCGCCTGGTGATGTCACAAGTCCATCCCGCCAAAACAGGCTGACGTTTCAGGTGG
>NW_027003066.1:0-5720 GCF_036934945.1 Oncorhynchus masou masou | reverse complement strand
ATACCTCTCTAGCCTGAGTGTCAGTCCGTCTCTGCTTGTCTGTGTGTGTACCTCTCTAGCCTGAGTGTCAGTCCGTCTCTGCTTGTCTGTGTGTGTACCTCTCTAGCCTGAGTGTCAGTCCGTCTCTGCTTGTCTGTGTGTGTACCTCTCTAGCCTGAGTGTCAGTCCGTCTCTGCTTGTCTGTGTGTGTACCTCTCTAGCCTGAGTGTCAGTCCGTCTCTGCTTGTCTGTGTGTGTACCTCTCTAGCCTGCGTGTCAGTCCGTCTCTGCTTGTCTGTGTGTATACCTCTCTAGCCTGAGTGTCAGTCCGTCTCTGCTTGTCTGTGTGTGTACCTCTCTAGCCTGAGTGTCCAGTCCGTCTCTAGCTTGTCTGTGTGTATACCTCTCTAGCCTGAGTGTCAGTCCGTCTCTGCTTGTCTGTGTGTGTACCTCTCTAGCCTGAGTGTCAGTCCGTCTTCTGCTTTAGCCACCAATCCAGTGGATTTGATGGCTATGTCAGTGGAGTTCTATAAACTGTGTGTGTGTCCCAGGTGGTTCCATGGTCACCTGTCAGGCCGAGGAGGCTGAGAAGCTGCTGACAGAGAAGGGAAAGAACGGTAGTTTCCTGGTCAGAGAGAGCCAGAGCCACCCTGGAGACTTTGTTCTGTCCGTCCGCACCGGCGACGACAAGACGGACAGCAGCGACAACAAGCCCAAGGTGACACATGTCATGATCCGCTGCCAGGTAAAGGATTATTTCCTTTTTTTTGTCCTTTTTTTTTTTACACCCCTCCCTCCCTTCTTCCCTCCCTCCCTCCCTCCCTCCCTTCTTCCCTCCCTTCTTCCCTTCTTCCCTCCCTCCCTCCCTTCTTCCCTCCCTCCCTCCCTCCCTCCCTCCCTCCCTCCCTCCCTCCCTCCCTCCCTCCCTCCCTCCCTTCTTCCCTCCCTCCCTCCCTCCCTTCCTCCTTCCCTCCCCTCCCTCGAGCTAAAGATGTGGCTTATGACCACAGATACACTACATGATATTTAAAATAGTCAAAGAGCCTCTCACATATCTCTGTGGGTGAAGGGACGGTCCACATTGTGTGTGTTTCTCAGCATGACCTAAAGTATGACGTTGGTGGAGGAGAGAAGTTTGACTCTCTGACAGACCTGGTGGAGCACTATAAGAAGAATCCCATGGTGGAGACACTGGGCACGGTGCTGCAACTCAAACAGGTCGCTCTTCAGCCTGCTCTCTCTCTTGTCAGCAAGCTACATGTCATTCCCCTGATCTTGATCATTTATGCCCTTTTTGTGTTTCAGAAGCTTTAATAATCCATAGATTTCTTGTTTCTAAACTTGCATGCGTCTCTCCCAGCCCCTGAACACCACGCGTATCAATGCAGCAGAGATAGAGAGCAGAGTGAGAGAGCTCAGTAAACTGGCCGAGGCCACGGACAAGGTCAAACAGGGCTTCTGGGAAGAGTTTGAGGTAAGAGACGCTCCATTGCGTTTCAAAATAAGTATTTAATGTAGTGTTGTTCTTATGTCAGGAAGAGTTTTTATACCGTTGTACATGCTCTAGCTCCATTCTCACATGTCATCTGTCTGTCTCCCAATAACCGAGCCACGCTCCACATCTGAATTATTGAAATGGATTAAAGCAATACGTTGAGGATACATTTTTAAAGGGATACTTTGGGATTTTGACAATGATGCCCTTTATCTACTTCCACAGAGTCGGATGAACTCATGGATACAATATTTATGTCTCTGTGTGCAGCTTGAAGGAAGTTGTTACCTTGCGCAATTGCTAACTAGCATTAGCGCAATGACTGGAGTTCTATGGGTATCTGCTAGCATGCTAGCAGATACCCATAGACTTTAACAAGTATCCCTTTTCCTTTGTCCCGCCCAGACGTTGCAGCAGCAGGAGTGTAAGCTTCTCTACAGCCGTAAGGAGGGGCAGAGAGCTGAAAACAAGAACAAGAACCGATACAAGAACATCCTGCCCTGTGAGAGAACACACGCATCATACCCTATCATCATCATCATACCCTATCATACCCCCCTGATTTTGGTCTGATTTTAATCATGACTCTTCTCTCTTTCTCTCTCTTTCCCTCTCTAGTTGATCACACTCGTGTGGTGCTGAATGATGGGGATGGATCTGAGGCTGGCTCGGACTATATTAACGCCAATCTCATCATGGTAGTAACTGACATCATGGTAAATTCACTTCATTCTCAGGACACACACACACCTGTCAGACACACACAATATGGTATCGAAATAACCTCACTGTAAACTCCACACACTTGCGTACAGCTCTATTTCAAGCACAATCTGCAATTTCCTGTATGTGACAGCTCTACGAAATACAAATGAATACGCAAGCTTACTGTTTGTCTTGTCGCTTTCATTCATTGAGTGCGTGATGTGGTCTGCTAAGACAATTGCTGTATGTTACTTTGCTTGCGTTGCACTTAAGTCTGCTTTCTTCTACACACTACTACATCCAGCGCCTGTCTCTGTGGAACTGTTCTTTCTCTCTAGCCGGAGTTGGAGTGGAAGTGTAACAGCACCAAGCTGAAGAAGTCGTACATCGCCACGCAGGGCTGTCTACAGAACACCATCAGTGACTTCTGGAGGATGGTCTTCCAGGAGAACTCTCGGGTCATCGTCATGACCACCAAGGAGGTGGAGAGGGAAAGGTAACTGGCTGACTGCTGTTGTGGTTCTCCATTTTGTGCATCTCTGAAACCCAGGAGAGCTTCTTCATAGGTTTCAGTGTGAACTGCTGCTGTGGCTTTGGGGCAGAAGTGTGCACGTCAATTGAGATACTTTGTCTCCCCACAGAGTAAGTGTGTGAAGTACTGGCCAGACATGTCATCTCTGAAGGAGTATGGAATCATGCGTGTCCGCAACGTCAAAGAGACGTCCAGCTCACGACTACATCCTACGAGAACTCAAACTGTCCAAGGTCGGACAGGTAAGAGGAGGGACTGTTTTTGGTGTTTTTTTGGCAAGTGTGTCCTTAGCTGTGTATGTGAGCATGCATGCTACTTCAAAATGTGTGTGTGTTTCAGGGTAACACAGAGCGGACAGTGTGGCAGTACCATTTCAGAGCGTGGCCGGACCATGGGGTCCCTACAGACCCCGGGGGTGTTCTGGACTTCCTAGAGGAGGTCAACCTCAAACAGGAGAGCATTCTAGAGGCTGGGCCCATAGTGGTGCACTGCAGGTACACACACACACACACACACACACACACAGCCAGTTATATGTAATGTTGCTCTCTTAATTCCCTCTCTCTCTCTCCAGTGCTGGTATTGGACGGACAGGAACGTTCATAGTGATTGACATCCTCATTGACGTCATCAGGGAAAAAGGTGAGTGCAAATACTTCATCTATTTCTGCTACATGAGATCATTTCCATAAAGAAAGCTTCTGCCTTGTTCAGACCCCAAGGGTATATGTGTCTATAGTCTAACCTCTTCTGTCTCTGTAGGAGTGGACTGTGATACAGACGTTCCTAGTCTAACCTCTTCTCTCTGTAGGAGTGGACTGTGATGCAGACGTTCCTAGTCTCACCTCTTCTCTCTGTAGGAGTGGACTGTGATACAGACGTTCCTAGTCTAACCTCTTCTCTCTGTAGGAGTGGACTGTGACAGACGTTCCTAGTCTAACCTCTTCTCTCTGTAGGAGTGGACTGTGATACAGACGTTCCTAGTCTAACCTCTTCTCTCTGTAGGAGTGGACTGTGATGCAGACGTTCCTAGTCTAACCTCTTCTCTCTGTAGGAGTGGACTGTGATACAGACGTTCCTAGTCTAACCTCTTCTCTCTGTAGGAGTGGACTGTGATACAGACGTTCCTAGTCTAACCTCTTCTCTCTGTAGGAGTGGACTGTGACAGACGTTCCTAGTCTAACCTCTTCTCTCTGTAGGAGTGGACTGTGACAGACGTTCCTAGTCTAACCTCTTCTCTCTGTAGGAGTGGACTGTGATACAGACGTTCCTAGTCTAACCTCTTCTCTCTGTAGGAGTGGACTGTGACATAGACCTTCCTAGTCTAACCTCTTCTCTCTGTAGGAGTGGACTGTGACAGACGTTCCTAGTCTAACCTCTTCTCTCTGTAGGAGTGGACTGTGATGCAGACCTTCCTAGTCTAACCTCTTCTCTCTGTAGGAGTGGACTGTGATACAGACGTTCCTAGTCTAACCTCTTCTCTCTGTAGGAGTGGACTGTGACAGACGTTCCTAGTCTAACCTCTTCTCTCTGTAGGAGTGGACTGTGACAGACGTTCCTAGTCTAACCTCTTCTCTCTGTAGGAGTGGACTGTGATACAGACGTTCCTAGTCTAACCTCTTCTCTCTGTAGGAGTGGACTGTGACAGACGTTCCTAGTCTAACCTCTTCTCTCTGTAGGAGTGGACTGTGATACAGACGTTCCTAGTCTAACCTCTTCTCTCTGTAGGAGTGGACTGTGATACAGACGTTCCTAGTCTAACCTCTTCTCTCTGTAGGAGTGGACTGTGATGCAGACGTTCCTAGTCTAACCTCTTCTGTCTCTGTAGGAGTGGACTGTGATGCAGACGTTCCTAGTCTAACCTCTTCTCTCTGTAGGAGTGGACTGTGATACAGATGTTCCTAGTCTAACCTCTTCTCTCTGTAGGAGTGGACTGTGATGCAGACGTTCCTAGTCTAACCTCTTCTGTCTCTGTAGGAGTGGACTGTGATGCAGGCGTTCCTAGTCATAACCTCTTCTCTCTGTAGGAGTGGACTGTGATGCAGACGTTCCTAGTCTAACCTCTTCTCTCTGTAGGAGTGGACTGTGATGCAGACGTTCCTAGTCTAACCTCTTCTCTCTGTAGGAGTGGACTGTGATACAGATGTTCCTAGTCTAACCTCTTCTCTCTGTAGGAGTGGACTGTGATACAGACGTTCCTAGTCTAACCTCTTCTCTCTGTAGGAGTGGACTGTGATACAGATGTTCCTAGTCTAACCTCTTCTCTCTGTAGGAGTGGACTGTGATACAGACGTTCCTAGTCTAACCTCTTCTCTCTGTAGGAGTGGACTGTGATACAGACGTTCCTAGTCTAACCTCTTCTCTCTGTAGGAGTGGACTGTGATGCAGACGTTCCTAGTCTAACCTCTTCTCTCTGTAGGAGTGGACTGTGACATAGACGTTCCTAGTCTAACCTCTTCTCTCTGTAGGAGTGGACTGTGACAGACGTTCCTAGTCTAACCTCTTCTCTCTGTAGGAGTGGACTGTGATGCAGACGTTCCTAGTCTAACCTCTTCTCTCTGTAGGAGTGGACTGTGACAGACGTTCCTAGTCTAACCTCTTCTCTCTGTAGGAGTGGACTGTGATGCAGACGTTCCTAGTCTAACCTCTTCTCTCTGTAGGAGTGGACTGTGATGCAGACGTTCCTAGTCTAACCTCTTCTCTCTGTAGGAGTGGACTGTGATGCAGATGTTCCTAGTCTAACCTCTTCTCTCTGTAGGAGTGGACTGTGATGCAGACGTTCCTAGTCTAACCTCTTCTCTCTGTAGGAGTGGACTGTGACATAGACGTTCCTAGTCTCACCTCTTCTCTCTGTAGGAGTGGACTGTGACATAGACGTTCTCCTAGTCTAACCTCTTCTCTCTGTAGGAGTGGACTGTGACAGACGTTCCTAGTCTAACCTCTTCTCTCTGTAGGAGTGGACTGTGACAGACGTTCCTAGTCTAACCTCTTCTCTCTGTAGGAGTGGAC
>NW_027003065.1:0-5721 GCF_036934945.1 Oncorhynchus masou masou | reverse complement strand
AGAATGCCAGACTTTGATGACAAAAGTAGACACAATTTGCCAACAAAGGACCACCGCGCCACCTTCCTGTTCAAGTGAGCACAGCACAATCAATCTATATGAGTCCAAAAATCTATTGTATGCTGCTGCATAAGTTATCTTATATGCCAGGGAGATATGTATACTGTAGCTAAGAAAGTAATACTAAGTGTATGTTGTTAGCTGTTGGTGGAGCATATGTAGCCTATAGCCTGTTTTAGAGAATGTCATCATCCAATATTGTAAGAGTTTTCATTGTCTGCTTATATGCCCACTTCATTTATCCTACGGTTCTGACTTTATTGTACAGGGAGAATACTGTAAGTATGGCCCATGTTCTGAATTCTGTCACTGTACATTTCAAAGTGATGAAAAAATGGTTATATTGACTACGTCTGTCCTAGCTCACTCATTAAAGTCTTAATCAAAATTTCAGATTGCCTCTTATCCGCTCGTTGTCCTCTTATGTCATAGTTTGTACATATCAATTGTCAGTAGAAACCACATTTGTTTAAGCAAGTCAGCTATATCAGCTATGTTTTTTTAAAAGGCAGTAAATGAGGCTGAATGAACTGTTTCACTGCCAGACAAGGTATCCAGGTGTAGCAGTGGTAACGTGTCGGACTCTGCTGTTGAGAAACCTTTATGTGGGCCCTAGCAGTTTTGTGGCACCGCTTGTCACTGTTATAGTGAAATGAATGTACTGTGATTTGTTGTGTAGATGCTTTGCTGGCATTCATGCATTTTTTGCTGGTTTGCCCCACCAAGATTTACATAAAATAGCCACTGATCAAGAGTAAGGGAACCTTGCAGAGGTAATGGGCTTGGATGTGATGCCTGAGTGTCATGTCTTGTTATGTCTGTTCCTGTCCTTTCTCTTCACTCTGTCTCTCTCTGCTGGTCTTTTTAGGTTACCTTCTCTGTCTCTCATTCTTCAGCTGTTCTACATCTCCCCCTAACTAGCTCATTCACTCTTCCCCACCTGTTCTCTTTCCCCTCTGATTAGGTCTCTATTTCTCTCTCTGTTCCTGCTACTTTCAGTGTCTGATTCTTGTTTGTGTTTTTGATGCCAGAAGCAAGCTGTCGTCTCGCTTTGCTTCCACCTTGTCCTGTCCTGTCGGAGTCTGCCTGGCAGGTGCATCCTGCACTATACTAACGTTCTTTTTGTTCCGCTGACAACGTTGAAGAGGATTTATGCCATTCCTGTTTTTCATTAAAGAACTCTGTTTTCTGTTAAAACCGCTTTTGGGTCTTCACTCAAGTTCATAACAGAAGAATCAGACCACGAATGGACCCAGCGGCTCCGGACCCTTTTCACTCCGCCTCGCCGAGATCCAGGGAGCGATGCTAGGCAGACACGAGGAGGAATTGTCTGCTGCTCAACATGCCGCTGAGACCCTGGCCGTCCAAGTCTCCGACCTCACAAGACAGGTTCACCAACTCCACCTCGATCCACCGCCCACTTCCAGGGTTTCCGAGTCTCCGGAGCCCAGATCAACAACCCGCCGTGTTACTCTGGGAGCCCACTGAGTGCCGCTCATTCCTCACTCAGTGTGATGTGGTGTTCTCTCTCCAGCCCAACACTTACTCCAGGAGCGCAGCCCGCATCGCCTACGTCATTTCTCTCCTTACCGGACGGGCGCGTGAGTGGGGCACGGCAGTCTGGGAGGCGAGGGCTGAGTGTATTAACCAGTATCAGGACTTTAAGGAGGAGATGATACGGGTTTTTGACCGTTCTGTTTTTGGCGGAGGAGGCTTCCAGGGCCCTGTCTTCCCTTTGTCAGGGGAATCGATCCATAACGGATTATTCTATTGAGTTTCGCTCTCTCGCTGCCTCTAGTGACTGGAACGAGCCGGCTTTGCTGGCTCGTTTTCTGGAGGGTCTCCTCGAGGCTAAGGATGAGATCCTCTCCCGGGAGGTTCCATCCAGTCTGGACTCCTTAATAGCTCGCTATTCGCATAGAGCGACGGTTTGATCTTCGTCGCCGAGCTCGTGGAAAGGGAGCTCGCGTTCTCCGCTGCTCCCTCTCCACATCACTGCCACCTGCCGCATCACTGCCACCCTCCTCCGCCGGCTCGGATGCTGAGCCTATGCAGCTGGGGGTATCCGCATCTCGGCCAAGGAGAGGGAACGGAGAATCACCAATCGCCTCTGTCTCTACTGCGGCTCCGCTGGTCATTTTGTCACCTCATGTCCAGTAAAGCCAGAGCTCATCAGTAAGAGGAGGGCTACTGGTGAGCGCAACTACTCAGGCCTCTCCTTCTGGATCACGCACTACCTTTCCGGTCCATCTCCGCTGGCCCGGTTCATCTGCTTCCTGCAGTGCCTTGATAGACTCTGGGGCGGAGGGCTGTTTTATGGACGAGACCTGGGCTCGGGAACATGACATTCCTCTCAGACAGTTAGGGAGCCCACGGCCTTGTTCGCTTTAGATGGTAGTTCTCTCCCAAGATTCAGCGTGAGACGCTGCCTTTAACCCTCACTGTCTCTGGTAATCATAGCGAAACCATTTCTTTTTTAATTTTTCGTTCACCTTTTACACCTGTTGTTTTGGGTCATCCCTGGCTAGTGCGCCATAACCCTTCTATTAATTGGTCTAGTAATACTATCCTATCCTGGAATGTTTCTTGTCATGTAACCTGTTTAATGTCTGCTATCCCTCCTGTTTCCTCTGTCTCTTCTTCACAGGAGGAGCCTGGCGATTTGACAGGGTGCCGGAGGAGTATCACGATCTGCGCACGGTGTTCAGTCGCTCCAAGGCCACTTCTCTCCCTCCACACCGGTCGATGACTGTAGTATTGATCTCCTTCCGGGAACTACTCCCCCGGGGGTAGATTATACTCTCTGTCGGCTCCCGAACGTAAGGCTCTCGAGGATTATTTGTCGGTTTCGCCGACGCCGGTACCATAGTCTCCTCCTCCTCGCCCGCCGGAGCGGGGTTTTTTTTGTTCAGAAGAAGGACGGGTCCCTGCGCCCATGCGTGATTATCGAGGGCTGAATGACATAACAGTTAAGAATCGTTATCCGCTCCTCTTATGTCTTCAGCCTTCGAGATCCTGCAGGGAGCCAGGTTTTTCACCAAATTGACCTTCGTAACGCCTACCATCTCGTGCGCATCAGGGAGGGGGACGAGTGGAAGACGGCGTTTTAACACCCGTTAGGCACTTTGAATACCGGGTTCTTCCTTTCGGCCCGTTAACGCTCCAGCTGTCTTTCAGGCACTAGTTAACGACGTCCTGAGAGACATGCTGAACATTTTTGTTTTCGTTTACATGGACGATATCCTGATTTTTTCACCGTCTCTCTCGATTCATGTTCAGCACGTGCGACGCGTCCTCCAGCGCCTTTTGGAGAACTGTCTTTATGTGAAGGCTGAGAAGTGCACTTTCATGCCGCCTCTGTCCCTTTCTCGGTTCCGTTATTTCCGCTGAGGGCATTAAGATGGATCCCGCTAAGGTCCAGGCTGTCATTGATTGGCCCGTTCCTAAGTCACGCGCCGAGCTGCAGCGCTTTCTGGGCTTCGCTAATTTCTATCGTCAAGCCATCCGTACTTTCGTCAGGTGGCAGCTCCTCTCACAGCCCTTACTTCTGTTAAGACGTGCTTTAAGTGGTCCGTTTCCGCCCAGGGAGCTTTTGATCTTCTTAAGAATCGTTTTACATCCGCACCTATTCTTGTTACACCTGACATCTCTAGACAGTTTGTTGTTGAGGTTGACGCGTCAGAGGTGGGCGTGGGAGCCATTCTTTCTCAGCGCTCTCTCTCTGACGGCAAGGTCCATCCTTGCGCGTTTTTCTCTCATCGCTTATCGCCGTCAGAACGTAACTATGATGTTGGTAACGCGAACTGCTCGCCATCCGCTTAGCCCTAGGCGAATGGCGACAGTGGTTGGAGGGGGCGACTGCCTTTGTCGTTTGGACTGACCATAGGAACCTTGAGTACATCCGTTCAGCCAAACGACTTAATGCGCGTCAGGCTCGTTGGGCTCTGTTTTTCGCTCGTTTCGAGTTTGTTATTTCTTATCGTCCGGGCTCAAAAACACCAAACCTGATGCTTTATCTCGTCTCTTCAGTTCTTCTGAGGTCTCCACCGACCCCGATGGGATTCTCCCTGAGGGGCGGTTGTCGGGTTGACTGTCTGGGGAATTGAGAGGCAGGTAAAGCAAGCACTCGCTCACACTCCGTCGCCGCGAGCTTGTCCTAGGAACCTTCTGTTCGCTCCCGTTCCTACTGTCCGGCCGTTCTTCAGTGGGCCCACTCTGCCAAGTTAGCCGGCCACCCCGGGCGTTCGGGTACGCCGCTTCCATTCGCCAGCGTTTCTGGTGGCCCACTCGGGAACGTGACGCGCGTCGATTTGTCGCGCTTGTTCGGTCTGCGCGCAGACTAAATCTGGGAACTCTCCTCCTGCCGGCCGTCCTCAGACCGCTTCCCATTCCCTCTCGACCGTGGTCTCACATCGCTTTAGATTTTATCACCGGACTGCCTTCATCAGCGGGGAAGACAGTTATTCTTACGGTTGTCGATAGATTCTCTAAGGCGGCTCATTTCATTCCTCTCGATAAGCTCCTTCTGCTAAGGAGACGGCTCAGATCATTATCGAGAATGTTTTCCGAATTCATGGCCTTCCGTCTGACGTCGTTTCCGACAGAGGCCCGCAGTTCACGTCTCAATTTTGGAGGGAGTTTTGCCGCTTGATTGGGGCTTCCGTCAGTCTCTCGTCCGGCTTTCATCCCCAGTCTAACGGCCGCCGAACGGGCCAATCAGACTGTTGGTCGATTTTACGCAGTCTTTCTTTCGTAACCCTGCGTCTTGGTCAGAACAGCTCCCTGGGCAGAGTACGCCCACAACTCGCTTCCTCGTCTGCTACCGGTCTATCCCCTTTTCAGAGTAGCCTCGGGTACCAGCCTCCGCTGTTCTCATCTCAGCTCGCCGAGTCCTGCGTCCCTCCGCTCAGGCTTTTGTCCAGCGTTGCGAGCGCACCTGGAAGGGGGTCAGGTCGGCACTTTGCCGTAATAGGGCGCAGACTGTGAGGGCCGCTAATAAGCGTAGGACCAAGAGTCCTAGATATTGTTGCGGTCAGAGAGTATGGCTCTCCACTCAGAACCTTCCCCTTAAGACAGCTTCTCGCAAGTTGGCCCCGCGGTTCATTGGTCCGTTCCGTATTTCCCAGGTCATTAATCCTGTCGCAGTGCGACTTCTTCTCCCGCGCTATCTTCGTCGCGTTCACCCGGTCTTCCATGTCTCCTGTGTTAAGCCCGTTCTTCGCGCCCCGCCGTCCCTCCCCCCCCCCCCATCCTTGTCGAGGGCGCACCCATCTACAGGGTTCGTAAGATTTTGGACATGCGCCCTCGGGGCCGTGGGTCATCAGTACCTAGTGGATTGGGAGGGGTACGGTCCTGAGGAGAGGAGTTGGGTTCCCTCTCGGGACGTGCTGGACCGTTCGCTGATCGATGATTTCCTCCGTTGCGCCAGGTTTCCTCCTCGAGTGCGCCAGGAGGCGCTCGGTGAGTGGGGGGTACTGTCATGTCTTGTTATGTCTGTTCCTGTCCTTTCTCTTCACTCTGTCTCTCTCTGCTGGTCTTTTAGGTTACCTTCTCTGTCTCTCATTCCTCAGCTGTTCTACATCTGCCCTAACTAGCTCATTCACTCTTCCCCACCTGTTCTCTCTTCCCCCTCTGATTAGGTCTCTATTTCTCTCTGTTCCT
>NW_027003064.1:0-5721 GCF_036934945.1 Oncorhynchus masou masou | reverse complement strand
TGACTGGTTTCTATGTTCCAGGAATGTTACCTAACTGTAAACCAGACAGAGACATTGTTCTATGACTGGTTTCTATGTTCCAGGAATGTTACCTCACTGTAAACCAGACAGAGACATTGTTCTATGACTGGTTTCTATGTTCCAGGAATGTTACCTCACTGTAAACCAGACAGAGACATTGTTCTATGACTGGTTTCTATGTTCCAGGAATGTTACCTCACTGTAAACCAGACAGAGACATTGTTCTATGACTGGTTTCTATGTTCCAGGAATGTTACCTCACTGTAAACCAGACAGAGACATTGTTCTATGACTGGTTTCTATGTTCCAGGAATGTTACCTCACTGTAAACCAGACAGAGACATTGTTCTATGACTGGTTTCTATGTTCCAGGAATGTTACCTCACTGTAAACCAGACAGAGACATTGTTCTATGACTGGTTTCTATGTTCCAGGAATGTTACCTCACTGTAAACCAGACAGAGACATTGTTCTATGACTGGTTTCTATGTTCCAGGAATGTTACCTCACTGTAAACCAGACAGAGACATTGTTCTATGACTGGTTTCTATGTTCCAGGAATGTTACTCACTGTAAACCAGACAGAGACATTGTTCTATGACTGGTTTCTATGTTCCAGGAATGTTACCTCACTGTAAACCAGACAGAGACATTGTTCTATGACTGGTTTCTATGTTCCAGGAATGTTACCTCACTGTAAACCAGACAGAGACATTGTTCTATGACTGGTTTCTATGTTCCAGGAATGTTACTCTCACTGTAAACCAGACAGAGACATTGTTCTATGACTGGTTTCTATGTTCCAGGAATGTTACCTCACTGTAAACCAGACAGAGACATTGTTCTATGACTGGTTTCTATGTTCCAGGAATGTTACCTCACTGTAAACCAGACAGAGACATTGTTCTATGACTGGTTTCTATGTTCCAGGAATGTTACCTCACTGTAAACCAGACAGAGACATTGTTCTATGACTGGTTTCTATGTTCCAGGAATGTTACCTCACTGTAAACCAGACAGAGCCATTGTTCTATGACTGGTTTCTATGTTCCAGGAATGTTACCTCACTGTAAACCAGACAGAGACATTGTTCTATGACTGGTTTCTATGTTCCAGGAATGTTACCTAACTGTAAACCAGACAGAGACATTGTTCTATGACTGGTTTCTATGTTCCAGGAATGTTACCTCACTGTAAACCAGACAGAGACATTGTTCTATGACTGGTTTCTATGTTCCAGGAATGTTACCTCACTGTAAACCAGACAGAGACATTGTTCTATGACTGGTTTCTATGTTCCAGGAATGTTACTCTAACTGTAAACCAGACAGAGACATTGTTCTATGACTGGTTTCTATGTTCCAGGAATGTTACCTCACTGTAAACCAGACAGAGACATTGTTCTATGACTGGTTTCTATGTTCCAGGAATGTTACCTCACTGTAAACCAGACAGAGACATTGTTCTATGACTGGTTTCTATGTTCCAGGAATGTTACCTCACTGTAAACCAGACAGAGACATTGTTCTATGACTGGTTTCTATGTTCCAGGAATGTTACCTAACTGTAAACCAGACAGAGACATTGTTCTATGACTGGTTTCTATGTTCCAGGAATGTTACCTCACTGTAAACCAGACAGAGACATTGTTCTATGACTGGTTTCTATGTTCCAGGAATGTTACTCTCACTGTAAACCAGACAGAGACATTGTTCTATGACTGGTTTCTATGTTCCAGGAATGTTACTCTCACTGTAAACCAGACAGAGACATTGTTCTATGACTGGTTTCTATGTTCCAGGAATGTTACTCTCACTGTAAACCAGACAGAGACATTGTTCTATGACTGGTTTCTATGTTCCAGGAGTTACCTCACTGTAAACCAGACAGAGACATACTGTATGCTAATACCAATGCGTGGTATGGAGGGAATAGGGTGCCATTTCGGACGCTTATAATATGTGTTTCTACAATTCTATTCAACCACATCTACTTTAGCCAATATCCGCATAGTGGCTGCTTTTCGTGACGTGCGTGTCAGAAGAGGAACTGCATTAGGAGCCGTCAAATCCACAAGCAGCTCCTGGCATTAAAGCAGGCGTTGCCAGTGGCTGCACAGAGTCGCTTAACTGAAATCCCATTATTTTCAATTTGAACATCATTATTTCCATATACTTTCTCGTTCTGAACTTCTAACGTGCATGGGATGGGTGTGGCTTTGTGACAATGACCAAGAGCAGCTGCTCACTGATTTGACAGCTCCAACACAGTTACATCTCAGACACTGCCAAAGCATCAGCGATGCGGGTGTCGGCTATCGCTGGTTAACGCTTGATCTGATTGAATCTAGGCCTTAGTCTACATGTGGGAAATCCCGGTGAGAGAGCTATGCTGCTATCCATCCATCCTGGGACACATAAAAGCTACCCAATAAGTCTTAGCTTAAAGAGTTAAAAGGATAGCTATTTTGGCATTGAAGAGAAACTATCATAATAATCTGTGAAGTACCTGTATGTTGGAATTGAACAATACAAAACAAACACAAACAAAGGTCAAAAAGCCTGTGTCCCTTTGATGTCACCAGCCTGTCTGTCCTGTATGGGCTGTATGGGCTGTCTGGGCTGTATGGGCTGTATGGGCTGTCTGGGCTGTCTGGGCTGTATGGGCTGTATGGGCTGTCTGGGGCTGTATGGGCTGTATGGCTGTATGGGCTGTATGGGCTGTATGGGCTGTATGGGCTGTCTGGGCTGTATGGGCTGTATGGGCTGTCTGTATGGGCTGTCTGGGCTGTATGGGCTGTATGGGCTGTCTGGGCTGTATGGGCTGTCTGGGCTGTATGGGCTGTATGGGCTGTCTGGGCTGTCTGGTCTGTCTGGGCTGTATGGGCTGTATGGGTCAAGGGCCAAATGGGCTGTCTGGGCTGTATGGGCTGTCTGTCCTGTCTGTCCTGTATGGGCTGTATGGGCTGTATGGGCTGTGTGGGCTGTCTGGGCTGTGTGGGCTGTCTGGGCTGTATGGGCTTTCTGGGCTGTATGGGCTGTCTGGGCTGTATGGGCTGTATGGGCTTTCTGGGCTGTATGGGCTGTATGGGCTGTATGGGCTGTATGGGCTGTCTTGGCTGTATGGGCTGTATGGGCTGTCTGTCCTGTCTGTCCTGTATGGGCTGTATGGGCTGTATGGGCTGTATGGGCTGTATGGGCTGTCTGGGCTGTATGGGCTGTATGGGCTTTCTGGGCTGTATGGGCTGTATGGGCTGTCTGGGCTGTATGGGCTGTATGGGCTGTCTGGGCTGTCTGGGCTGTATGGGCTGTATGTCCTGTATGTCCTGTATGGGCTGTAGTGGCATCATGAGGGTCCTGGAGGAAAGGAAAGCTGAGTAGGACGTGCAGACAGTCTGGGATTCCCTTTCTGGGCTTTCACTGGGTGGTCCCATAGGGGGCCTGTTGGATTATTCTGGGATCATATTTTGATTACAATTCAATATGTCCCTCCTGAGAAAAAGCTGTGGAATGTCCTCTTTGTAGCAGAAGAATGAGCTGGAGTCTCCGTGCTGTTTACACAAAAACTGAAGACAAAGTCCTTGTCCTGCTGCTTTCTTTCATTCTTACAAACGTTTTGGCAATATACTGTCTATATGTCAACACTGGGACAGTCTGGAATGATTTTCCAAGGTTGGTTTGTTTCCTAAGTGTTAATTGTGTTTGATGTACACAATGTCTATATTAGGACAACCTCAGTCTCAGACGTGTATGAAGGAAGCTGTTTAGTAAAGGTGATTGACAGATGAAAGATGACACTGGAGCATTGGCAGAAGATTAGTTGAAGAGGTCTTAGAGTTGCTATAACACCTGAGCGTAAGGCCGTGGACACTTTGACATTTTCTGTCTGAGAATTTCGGATTGAGCCAATACCTTCTCAATAGGAGTCACCAGTTGCCAGATGAATGACAATGGAGATGATTTTCTGACAAAATAACAACACAACCGCCGAAGAAAATAGACGAGTTGATTGAATTATACAGCTACAGAGAGTACTCTATCCTATATCCTCTCTCTCCTCTCTATCCTCTATCCTCTCTCTCCTCTCTCTCCTCTCTCCTCTCTCTCCTCTCTCATCTATCCTCTCTCTCCTCTCTCTCCTCTATCCTCTCTCTCCTCTCTATCCTCTATCCTCTCTCTCCTCTCTCCTCTCTCTCCTCTCTCCTTTCTCCTCTCTCCTCTATCTCCACTTTCCTCTCTCCTCTCTTTCCTCTCTCCTCTCTCCTCTATCTCCACTCTCCTCTCCTCTCTCTCCTCTCTCTCTCTCTCTCTCTCCTCTCTCCTCTCTTTCCTCTCTCCTCTCTCCTTATCTCCTCTCTCCTCTCTCCCTGAACATTCCATCCTTTCTCTTTTCTCTCCTCTCCCCATTTCTCTCTCTCCATTCCCCATCTCCCATCTTTCTGACCTCCCATCAGTCTCCTCTTTTTCCTCCTTCACTGTTTCCTCCTGTCCCCTCCTCCCCCTCCTCTCCTCATTGTCCCTCTCTCACCTCCTTTTTCCCTTCCTTCCTTCCTCTCTTCCCCTCCTTCCTCCTTCCTCTCTTTCCTCCTTCCTCTCTCTCCTCCTTCCCTCTCTCACTCCCTCCTTCCCTCTTCTTTCCTCCTTCCTCTCCTCCTCCCTCTCTTCCTCCTTCCCTCCTCCTTCCCTCTCTTCCTCCTTCCCTCTCTTCCTCCTTCCCTCTCTTTCCTTCTTCCCTCTCTTTCCTTCTTCCCTCTCTCACCTCCTTCCCTCTCTCACCTCCTTCCCTCTCTTTCCTCCTTCCCTCTCTTTCCTCCTTCCCCGTCTCCTTTGTAAAAAAAGGGGACAGCGGAGAACTTATCCCCATTCCCATGTGACCTCATCTGCGTTAGACATTGGCCATGGGGTTAACAGGCCTGTGCTTTGATCAGCTCTGCCAGGAAGAGGTCTTAGTTGATCTTGTTTATCTGATGATGGCCTTCTTAATGGGAAAGCATTCATTTTGTCCCGTGTTGTGGCCTTGGTGTGGGCATGAGAGATGGGACACAGAGAGAGAGAGGGGAACAGAGAGGGGAGGAGGCCCCGGTAACGGTGGCGGAGGTGAAGGGAGGATGATTACAGATGTGGGCCTCGAGGAAATCAGAGAACCTCTGTAGTCTCCTCCAGCCTCCCCTTCCCACGTATCTGACCCTCTACAGATGATGGGACACAGAGATAGAGGGGAACAGAGAGGGAGGAGGCCCCGGTAATGGTGGCGGAGGTGAAGGGAGGACGATTACAGATGTGGGCCTCGAGGACATCAGAGAACCTCTGTAGTCTCCTCCAGCCTCCCCTTCCCACGTATCTGACCCTCTACAGATGATGGGACACGAGAGAGAGGGGAACAGAGAGGGGAGGAGGCCCTGGTAAAGGTGGCGGAGGTGAAGGGAGGACGATTACAGATGTGGGCCTCGAGGACATCAGAGAACCTCTGTAGTCTCCTCCAGCCTCCCCTTCCCAAGTATCTGACCCTCTACAGATGATGTGGGCCTCGAGGACATCAGAGAACCTCTGTAGTCTCCTCCAGCCTCCCCCTTCCCACGTATCTGACCCTCTACAGATGGCCTCTCTGACTCCGTAGCATCAAACAAGCAGATATTATTCTACTTAACATAAAGTTACACGGTTCTTTCCTACACACTTCCAAGCCTCCATCTCTTCTATA
>NW_027003063.1:0-5721 GCF_036934945.1 Oncorhynchus masou masou | reverse complement strand
GAAACAGGGTTAAGAGAAACACACACCTCAGAAGAGAAACAGGGTTAAGAGAAACACACACCTCAGTAGAGAAACAGGGTTAAGAGAAACACACACCTCAGTAGAGAAACAGGGTTAAGAGAAACACACACCTCAGTAGAGAAACAGGGTTAAGAGAAACACACACCTCAGTAAGAGAAACAGGGTTAAGAGAAACACACACCTCAGTAGAGCAACAGGGTTAAGAGAAACACACACCTCAGTAGAGAAACAGGGTTAAGAGAAACACACACCTCAGTAGAGAAACAGGTTTAAGAGAAACACACCTCAGTAGAGAAACAGTGTTAAGAGAAACACACCTCAGTAGAGAAACAGGGTTAAGAGAAACACACACCTCAGTAGAGAAACAGGGTTAAGAGAAACACACACCTCAGTAGAGAAACAGGGTTAAGAGAAACACACACCTCAGTAGAGAAACAGGGTTAAGAGAAACACACACCTCAGTAGAGAAACAGTGTTAAGAGAAACACACACCTCAGAAGAGAAACAGGGTTAAGAGAAACACACACCTCAGTAAAGAAACAGGTTTAAGAGAAACACACACCTCAGTAAAGAAACAGGGTTAAGAGAAACACACACCTCAGTAGAGAAACAGGGTTAAGAGAAACACACACCTCAGTAAAGAAACATGGTTAAGAGTAACACACACCTCAGTAGAGAAACAGGTTTAAGAGAAACACACACCTCAGTAAAGAAACAGGGTTAAGAGAAACACACCTCAGAAGAGAAACAGGGTTAAGAGAAACACACACCTCAGTAGAGCAACAGGGTTAAGAGAAATACACACCTCAGAAGAGAAACAGTGTTAAGAGAAACACACACCTCAGTAGAGAAACAGGGTTGAAAGCACACACCCCAGTGAAAACAGATTAAGAAAACACACCTCAGTAGAGAAACAGGGTTAAAGAAACACACACACCTCAGTAGAGATACAGGGTTAAGAGAAACACCTCAGTGAAGAAACAGGGTTAAGAGAAACACACACCTCAGAAGAGAAACAGGGTTAGAAGAAGCACACCTCAGTAGAGAAACAGTGTTAAGAGAAACACACACCTCAGAAGAGAAACAGGGTTAAAACACACACCTCAGTAAAGAAACAGGTTTAAGAGAAACACACACCTCAGTAAAGCAGGGTTAAGAGAAACACACACCTCAGTAGAGAAACAGGGTTAAGAGAAACACACACCTCAGTAAAGAAACATGGTTAAGAGTAACACACACCTCAGTAGAGAAACAGGGTTAAGAGAAACACACACCTCAGTAGAGAAACACACCTCAGAGAAAACAGGGTTAAGAAAACACACACCTCAGTAGAGAAACAGGGTTAAGAGAAATACACACCTCAGTAGAGAAACAGGGTTAAGAGAAACACACACCTCAGTAGAGAAAC
The DNA here is from genome assembly GCF_036934945.1 of Oncorhynchus masou masou. Taxonomy (NCBI): domain Eukaryota; kingdom Metazoa; phylum Chordata; class Actinopteri; order Salmoniformes; family Salmonidae; genus Oncorhynchus; species Oncorhynchus masou. The sequence goes on along the minus strand of NW_027003063.1, from coordinate 4,292 downwards.
AGGGTTAGAGAGAAACACACACCTCAGTAGAGAAACAGTAGGAAACAGGGTTAAGAGAAACACACACTTAAGAAAGCTCAGTGTTAATAGAGCAACAGGGTTAAAGAGAAACACACACCTCAGTAGAGAAACAGGGTTAAGAGACACACCCCAGAAACAAGTTAAGAGAAACACACCTCAGTAGGGGGTTAAGAGAAACACACACCTCCAGTAGAGAAACAGGGTTAAGAGAAACAGGGCAACACCTCAGTAAAGAAACAGGGTTAAGAAAACACACACCTCAGTAGAGAAACAGTGTTAAGAGAAACACACCTCCAGTAGAGAAACAGGTTAAGAGAAACACACACCTCAGTAGAGAAACAGGGTTAAGAGAAACACACCCCAAATGAAAACAAGTTAAGAAGAAACACACCTCAAGTAGAAAACAGGGTTCAAGAGAGAAACACACACCTCAGTAAGAAGAAACACACACCCTCATAAGTGTTAAGAAACACACACCTCAGAAGAGGAAACAGAGGTTAAGAGGGTTAAACACACACACCTCAGTAGAGAAACAGGGTTAAGAGAAACACACACCTCAGTACAGAAACAGGGTTAAGAGAAACACACCTCAGTAGAGCAACAGGGTTAACACACACACCTTAGTAGAGAAACAGTGTTAGGAGAAACACACCTCAGTAAGAGGGTTAGAAACATGGAAACACACACCCCAGTAGAGAAACAGGGTTAAGAGAAACACACCTCAGTAGAGAAACAGGTTTAAAGAGAAACACACACCTCAGTAGAGAAACAGTGTTAAGAGAAACACACCTCAGTAGAGAAACAGGGGTTTAAGAGAAACACACCTCAGTAAGAAACAGGGTTAAGAGAAACACACACATGGTTAAGAGTAACTCAGTAGAGAAACAGGGTTAAGAGAAACACACACCTCAGAAGAGAACAGGGTTAAGAAACCTCATTAGGCAACACACACTCAGTAGAGAAACAGGGTTAAGAGAAACACACACCTCAGTTTAAAGAAACAGAGGTCCGTAAGAGAAACACACACCTCAGTAGAGAAACAGGATTAAGAGAAACACACCTCAGTAGAGAAACAGTTTAAGAGAAACACACACCTCAGTAAAGAAACAGGGTTAAGAGAAACACACACCTCAGTAGAGAAACAGGGTTAAGAGAAACACACCTCAGTAGAAGAACAGGGTTAAGAGAAACACCACCCAGTAGAGAAACAAGGGTTAAGAGAAACACACCTCAGTAGAGGAAACAGGGTTAAAGGCCACACCTCAGTAGAGAAACAGGGTTAAGAGAAACACACACCTCAGTAGAGAAACAGGGTTAAGAGAAACACACACCTCAGTAGAGAAACAGGGTTAAGAGAAACACACACCTCAGTAGAGAAACAGGGTTAAGAGAAACACACACCTCAGTAGAGAAACAGGGTTAAGAGAAACACACACCTCAGTAGAGAAACAGGGTTAAGAGAAACACACACCTCAGTAGAGAAACAGGGTTAAGAGAAACACACACCTCAGTAGAGAAACAGGGTTAAGAGAAACACACACCTCAGTAGAGAAACAGGGTTAAGAGAAACACACACCTCAGTAGAGAAACAGGGTTAAGAGAAACACACACCTCAGTAGAGAAACAGGGTTAAGAGAAACACACACCTCAGTAAAGAAACAGGGTTAAGAGAAACACACACCTCAGTAGAGAAACAGGGTTAAGAGAAACACACACCTCAGTAGAGAAACAGGGTTAAGAGAAACACACACCTCAGTAGAGAAACAGGGTTAAGAGAAACACACACCTCAGTAGAGAAACAGGGTTAAGAGAAACACACACCTCAGAAGAGAAACAGGGTTAAGAGAAACACACACCTCAGTAGAGAAACAGGGTTAAGAGAAACACACACCTCAGTAAAGAAACAGGGTTAAGAGAAACACACACCTCAGTAGAGAAACAGGGTTAAGAGAAACACACACCTCAGTAGAGAAACAGGGTTAAGAGAAACACACACCTCAGTAGAGAAACAGGGTTAAGAGAAACACACACCTCAGTAGAGAAACAGGGTTAAGAGAAACACACACCTCAGTAGAGAAACAGGGTTAAGAGAAACACACACCTCAGTAGAGAAACAGGGTTAAGAGAAACACACACCTCAGTAGAGAAACAGGGTTAAGAGAAACACACACCTCAGTAGAGAAACAGGGTTAAGAGAAACACACACCTCAGTAGAGAAACAGGGTTAAGAGAAACACACACCTCAGTAGAGAAACAGGGTTAAGAGAAACACACACCTCAGTAGAGAAACAGGGTTAAGAGAAACACACACCTCAGTAGAGAAACAGGGTTAAGAGAAACACACACCTCAGTAGAGAAACAGGGTTAAGAGAAACACACACCTCAGTAGAGAAACAGGGTTAAGAGAAACACACACCTCAGTAGAGAAACAGGGTTAAGAGAAACACACACCTCAGTAGAGAAACAGGGTTAAGAGAAACACACACCTCAGTAGAGAAACAGGGTTAAGAGAAACACACACCTCAGTAGAGAAACAGGGTTAAGAGAAACACACACCTCAGTAGAGAAACAGGGTTAAGAGAAACACACACCTCAGTAGAGAAACAGGGTTAAGAGAAACACACACCTCAGTAGAGAAACAGGGTTAAGAGAAACACACCTCAGTAGAGAAACAGGGTTAAGAGAAACACACACCTCAGTAGAGAAACAGGGTTAAGAGAAACACACACCTCAGTAGAGAAACAGGGTTAAGAGAAACACACACCTCAGTAGAGAAACAGGGTTAAGAGAAACACACACCTCAGTAAAGAAACAGGGTTAAGAGAAACACACACCTCAGTAGAGAAACAGTGTTAAGAGAAACACACCTCAGTAGAGAAACAGGGTTAAGAGAAACACACACCTCAGTAGAGAAACAGGGTTAAGAGAAACACACACCTCAGTAGAGAAACAGGGTTAAGAGAAACACACACCTCAGTAGAGAAACAGGGTTAAGAGAAACACACACCTCAGTAGAGAAACAGGGTTAAGAGAAACACACACCTCAGTAGAGAAACAGGGTTAAGAGAAACACACACCTCAGTAAAGAAACAGGGTTAAGAGAAACACACACCTCAGAAGAGAAACAGGGTTAAGAGAAACACACACCTCAGTAGAGAAACAGGGTTAAGAGAAACACACACCTCAGTAAAGAAACAGGGATAAGAGAAACACACACCTCAGAAGAGAAACAGGGTTAAGAGAAACACACACCTCAGTAGAGTAACAGGGTTAAGAGAATTACACACCTCAGAAGAGAAACAGGGTTAAGAGAAACACACACCTCAGTAGAGAAACAGGGTTAAGAGAAACACACACCTCAGTAGAGAAACAGGGTTAAGAGAAACACACACCTCAGTAGAGAAACAGGGTTAAGAGAAACACACACCTCAGTAGAGAAACAGGGTTAAGAGAAACACACACCTCAGTAGAGAAACAGGGTTAAGAGAAACACACACCTCAGTAGAGAAACAGGGTTAAGAGAAACACACACCTCAGAAGAGAAACAGGGTTAAGAGAAACACACACCTCAGTAAAGAAACAGGGATAAGAGAAGCACACACCTCAGTAGAGAAACAGGGTTAAGAGAAACACACACCTCAGTAGAGAAACAGGGTTAAGAGAGACACACAGCTCAGAAGAGAAACAGGGTTAAGAGAAACACACACCTCAGTAGAGAAACAGGGTTAAGAGAATTACACACCTCAGAAGAGAAACAGGGTTAAGAGAAACACACACCTCAGTAGAGAAACAGGGTTAAGAGAAACACACACCTCAGTAAAGAAACAGGGTTAAGAGAAACACACACCTCAGTAGAGAAACAGGGTTAAGAGAAATACACACCTCAGAAGAGAAACAGGGTTAAGAGAAACACACACCTCAGAAGAGAAACAGGGTTAAGAGAAACACACACCTCAGTAGAGAAACAGGGTTAAGAGAAACACACACCTCAGTAAAGAAACAGGGTTAAGAGAAACACACACCTCAGTAGAGAAACAGTGTTAAGAGAAACACACCTCAGTAGAGAAACAGGGTTAAGAGAAACACACACCTCAGTAGAGAAACAGGGTTAAGAGAAACACACACCTCAGTAGAGAAACAGGGTTAAGAGAAACACACACCTCAGTAAAGAAACAGGGTTAAGAGAAACACACACCTCAGTAGAGAAACAGTGTTAAGAGAAACACACACCTCAGTAGAGAAACAGTGTTAAGAGAAACACACCTCAGTAG
>NW_027003062.1:0-5724 GCF_036934945.1 Oncorhynchus masou masou | reverse complement strand
TGTATTATAGATTCAGGCTACATTCTACAGGACATGATGTATTATAGATACAGGCTACATTCTACAGGACATGATGTATTATAGATACAGGCTACATTCTACAGGACATGATGTATTATAGATACAGGCTACATTCTACAGGACATGATGTATTATAGATACAGGCTACATTCTACAGGACATGATGTATTATAGATACAGGCTACATTCTACAGGACATGATGTATTATAGATACAGGCTACATTCTACAGGACATGTATTATAGATTCAGGCTACATTATACAGGACATGATGTATTATAGATACAGGCTACATTCTACAGGACATGATGTATTATAGATACAGGCTACATTCTACAGGACATGATGTATTATAGATACAGGCTACATTCTACAGGACATTATGTATTATAGATACAGGCTACATTCTACAGGACATGTATTATAGATTCAGGCTACATTCTACAGGACATGATGTATTATAGATACAGGCTACATTCTACAGGACATGTATTATAGATACAGGCTACATTCTACAGGACATGTGTATTATAGATACAGGCTACATTCTACAAGACATGATGTATTATAGATACAGGCTACATTCTACAGGACATGTATTATAGATACAGGCTACATTCTACAGGACATGATGTATTATAGATACAGGCTACATTCTACAGGACATGTATTATAGATACAGGCTACATTCTACAGGACATGATGTATTATAGATACAGGCTACATTCTACAGGACATGGTATTATAGATACAGGCTACATTCTACAGGACATTGTATTATAGATACAGGCTACATTCTACAGGACATGATGTATTATAGATACAGGCTACATTCTACAGGACATGATGTATTATAGATACAGGCTACATTCTACAGGACATGATGTATTATAGATACAGGCTACATTCTACAGGACATGTATTATAGTTTCAGGCTACATTCCACAGGACATGGTGTATTATAGATTCAGGCTACATTCTACAGGACATGTATTATAGATACAGGCTACATTCTACAGGACATGATGTATTATAGATACAGGCTACATTCTACAGGACATGATGTATTGTAGATACAGGCTACATTCTACAGGACATGATGTATTATAGATACAGGCTACATTCTACAGGACATGATGTATTATAGATACAGGCTACATTCTACAGGACATTATGTATTATAGATACAGGCTACATTCTACAGGACATGATGTATTATAGATACAGGCTACATTCTACAGGACATGATGTATTATAGATTCAGGCTACATTCTACAGGACATGTATTATAGATACAGGCTACATTCTACAGGACATGATGTATTATAGATACAGGCTACATTCTACAGGACATGATGTATTATAGATACAGGCTACATTCTACAGGACATGATGTATTATAGATACAGGCTACATTCTACAGGACATGATGTATTATAGATACAGGCTACATTCTACAGGACATGTATTATAGATACAGGCTACATTCTACAGGACATGGTGTATTATAGATACAGGCTACATTCTACAGGACATGATGTATTATAGATACAGGCTACATTCTACAGGACATGATGTATTATAGATACAGGCTACATTCTACAGGACATGATGTATTATAGATACAGGCTACATTCTACAGGACATGGTGTATTATAGATACAGGCTACATTCTACAGGACATGATGTATTATAGATACAGGCTACATTCTACAGGACATGTGTATTATAGATACAGGCTACATTCTACAGGACATGATGTATTATAGATACAGGCTACATTCTACAGGACATGATGTATTATAGATACAGGCTACATTCTACAGGACATGATGTATTATAGATACAGGCTACATTCTACAGGACATGATGTATTATAGATACAGGCTACATTCTACAGGACATGATGTATTATAGATACAGGCTACATTCTACAGGACATGGTGTATTATAGATACAGGCTACATTCTACAGGACATGGTGTATTATAGATACAGGCTACATTCTACAGGACATGATGTATTATAGATACAGGCTACATTCTACAGGACATGATGTATTATAGATACAGGCTACATTCTACAGGACATGATGTATTATAGATACAGGCTACATTCTACAGGACATGATGTATTATAGATACAGGCTACATTCTACAGGACATGATGTATTATAGATACAGGCTACATTCTACAGGACATGGTGTATTATAGATACAGGCTACATTCTACAGGACATGATGTATTATAGATACAGGCTACATTCTACAGGACATGATGTATTATAGATACAGGCTACATTCTACAGGACATGATGTATTATAGATACAGGCTACATTCTACAGGACATGATGTATTATAGATACAGGCTACATTCTACAGGACATGATGTATTATAGATACAGGCTACATTCTACAGGACATGATGTATTATAGATACAGGCTACATTCTACAGGACATGATGTATTATAGATACAGGCTACATTCTACAGGACATGATGTATTATAGATACAGGCTACATTCTACAGGACATGATGTATTATAGATACAGGCTACATTCTACAGGACATGATGTATTATAGATACAGGCTACATTCTACAGGACATGATGTATTATAGATACAGGCTACATTCTACAGGACATGATGTATTATAGATACAGGCTACATTCTACAGGACATGATGTATTATAGATACAGGCTACATTCTACAGGACATGATGTATTATAGATACAGGCTACATTCTACAGGACATGATGTATTATAGATACAGGCTACATTCTACAGGACATGATGTATTATAGATACAGGCTACATTCTACAGGACATGTATTATAGATACAGGCTACATTCTACAGGACATGATGTATTATAGATACAGGCTACATTCTACAGGACATGATGTATTATAGATACAGGCTACATTCTACAGGACATGATGTATTATAGATACAGGCTACATTCTACAGGACATGATGTATTATAGATACAGGCTACATTCTACAGGACATGATGTTTGTGTATTATAGATACAGGCTACATTCTACAGGACATGATGTATTATAGATACAGGCTACATTCTACAGGACATGGTGTATTATAGATACAGGCTACATTCTACAGGACATGATGTATTATAGATACAGGCTACATTCTACAGGACATGGTGTATTATAGATACAGGCTACATTCTACAGGACATGATGTATTATAGATACAGGCTACATTCTACAGGACATGAGTGTATTATAGATACAGGCTACATTCTACAGGACATGATGTATTATAGATACAGGCTACATTCTACAGGACATGGTGTATTATAGATACAGGCTACATTCTACAGGACATGATGTTTGTGATTATAGATACAGGCTACATTCTACAGGACATGATGTATTATAGATACAGGCTACATTCTACAGGACATGGTGTATTATAGATACAGGCTACATTCTACAGGACATGATGTGTATTATAGATACAGGCTACATTCTACAGGACATGATGTATTATAGATACAGGCTACATTCTACAGGACATGGTGTATTATAGATACAGGCTACATTCTACAGGACATGATGTATTATAGATACAGGCTACATTCTACAGGACATGATGTATTATAGATTCAGGCTACATTCTACAGGACATGATGTATTATAGATACAGGCTACATTCTACAGGACATGATGTATTATAGATACAGGCTACATTCTACAGGACATGATGTATTATAGATACAGGCTACATTCTACAGGACATGATGTATTATAGATACAGGCTACATTCTACAGGACATGATGTATTATAGATACAGGCTACATTCTACAGGACATGATGTATTATAGATACAGGCTACATTCTACAGGACATGGTGTATTATAGATACAGGCTACATTCTACAGGACATGGTGTATTATAGATACAGGCTACATTCTACAGGACATGATGTGTATTATAGATACAGGCTACATTCTACAGGACATGATGTATTGTAGATACAGGCTACATTCTACAGGACATGGTGTATTATAGATACAGGCTACATTCTACAGGACATGATGTATTATAGATACAGGCTACATTCTACAGGACATGATGTATTATAGATACAGGCTACATTCTACAGGACATGATGTATTATAGATACAGGCTACATTCTACAGGACATGATGTATTATAGATACAGGCTACATTCTACAGGACATGATGTATTATAGATACAGGCTACATTCTACAGGACATGTATTATAGATACAGGCTACATTCTACAGGACATGGTGTATTATAGATACAGGCTACATTCTACAGGACATGATGTATTATAGATACAGGCTACATTCTACAGGACATGATGTATTGTAGATACAGGCTACATTCTACAGGACATGATGTATTATAGATACAGGCTACATTCTACAGGACATGATGTATTATAGATACAGGCTACATTCTACAGGACATGGTGTATTATAGATACAGGCTACATTCTACAGGACATGATGTATTATAGATACAGGCTACATTCTACAGGACATGATGTATTATAGATTCAGGCTACATTCTACAGGACATGATGTATTATAGATACAGGCTACATTCTACAGGACATGATGTATTATAGATACAGGCTACATTCTACAGGACATGATGTATTATAGATACAGGCTACATTCTACAGGACATGATGTATTATAGATACAGGCTACATTCTACAGGACATGATGTATTATAGATACAGGCTACATTCTACAGGACATGATGTATTATAGATACAGGCTACATTCTACAGGACATGATGTATTATAGATACAGGCTACATTCTACAGGACATGATGTATTATAGATACAGGCTACATTCTACAGGACATGATGTATTATAGATACAGGCTACATTCTACAGGACATGATGTATTATAGATTCAGGCTACATTATACAGGACATGATGTATTATAGATACAGGCTACATTCTACAGGACATGATGTATTATAGATACAGGCTACATTCTACAGGACATGATGTGTTATAGATACAGGCTACATTCTACAGGACATTATGTATTATAGATACAGGCTACATTCTACAGGACATGTATTATAGATTCAGGCTACATTCTACAGGACATGATGTATTATAGATACAGGCTACATTCTACAGGACATGTATTATAGATACATGCTACATTCTACAGGACATGTATTATAGATACAGGCTACATTCTACAAGACATGATGTATTATAGATACAGGCTACATTCTACAGGACATGTATTATAGATACAGGCTACATTCTACAGGACATGATGTATTATAGATACAGGCTACATTCTACAGGACATGTATTATAGATACAGGCTACATTCTACAAGACATGATGTATTATAGATACAGGCTACATTCTACAGGACATGTATTATAGATACATGCTACATTCTACAGGACATGTATTATAGATACAGGCTACATTCTACAGGACATGATGTATTATAGATACAGGCTACATTCTACAGGACATTATGTATTATAGATACAGGCTACATTCTACAGGACATGATGTATTATAGATACAGGCTACATTCTACAGGACATGTATTATAGTTTCAGGCTACATTCCACAGGACATGGTGTATTATAGATTCAGGCTACATTCTACAGGACATGTATTATAGATACAGGCTACATTCTACAGGACATGATG
>NW_027003061.1:0-5726 GCF_036934945.1 Oncorhynchus masou masou | reverse complement strand
GTATCACCGCCTGGTACGGCAACTGCTCCGCCCACAACCGTAAGGCTCTCCAGAGGGTAGTGAGGTCTGCACAACGTATCACCGGGGGCAAAACTACCTGCCCTCCAGGACACCTACACCACCCGATGTTACAGGAAGGCCATAAAGATCATCAAGGACAACACCCACCCGAGCCACTGCCTGTTCACCCCGCTATCATCCAGAAGGCGAGGTCAGTACAGGTGCATCAAAGCTGGGACCGAGAGACTGAAAAACAGCTTCTATCTCAAGGCCATCAGACTGTTAAACAGCAACCACTAACATTGAGTGGCTGCTGCCAACACACTGACTCAACTCCAGTCACTTCAATAATGGGAATTAATGGGAAAGGATGTAAAATATATCACTAGCCACTTTAAACAATGCTACCTAATATAATGTTTACATACCCTACATTATTCATCTCATATGTATATGTATATACTGTACTCTATCATCTACTGCATCCTTATGTAATACATGTATCACTAGCCACTTTAACTATGCCACTTTGTTTAAATACTCATCTCATATGTATATACTGTACTCGATACCATCTACTGTATCTTGCCTATGCTGCTCTGCACCATCACTCATTCATATCTTTATGTGCATATTCTTTATCCACTTACACTGTGTATAAGATATTAGTTTTGGAATTGTTAGTTAGATTACTTGTTGGTTATTACTGCATTGTCGGAACTGGAAGCACAAGCATTTCGCTACACTCGCATTAACATCTGCTAACCATGTGTATGTGACAAATAAAATTTGATTTGATTTGATTTGATTTCAAAGATAATAGAGAAATAATAGAAAGGTAACACATAATACAAGTACAAATAAATACACAATGACTAATGATAACTTGGTTATATACACAGGGTACCAGTAAAGAGTCAATACACAAGGGTACGAGGTACTTGATGTTGACACATACATGTAACTTTTTCTTTATCGAGTCCGACGCGAAGGATGTACTGATTTTAGGAACGGGCCCAAATCCCCATCATTTGCGCAAAGAAAATAAGTAGAAAAAGGGGGCGGAGGTCAGGCTGAAAAGGCTGAATTAACATTGACGGGGCTGTAGTGGATCGGGTCAAGAGTTTCAAGTTCATTGGTGTACACATCACCAACAAACTATCATGGTCTGAACACACCCTTTTCCCCTCAGAAGACTGAAAAGATTTGACATTGGTCCCCAGATCCTCAAAAAGTTCTATAGCTGCAACATCAAGAGCGACCTGACTGCCTGGTATGGGAACTGCTCGGCATCTGACTGTAAGGCGCTACAGAGGGTAGTGCTTACGGCCCAGTACATCACTGGGGCCAAGCTTCCAGCAATCCAGGACCTACATATATACTAGGAGGAAAGTCCAAAAAATTGTCAAAGACTCCAGTCACCGAAGTCATAGACTGTTTTCTCTGCTTCCGCACATGCAAGCAGTACTAGAGCACCAAGTCTAGGACCAAAAAGGCTCCTTAACAGTGCCTTGCAAAAGTATTCATCCCCTTGGAGTGTGTCCTATTATGTTGCATTACTACCTGTAATTTAAATTGATTTTTTTTGGATTTCATGTAATGAACATAAACATAATTGTCCAAATTGGTGAAGTGAAAAAAGAACTTGTTTAAAAAAACAAAAAAAACGGAAAAGTGGTGCAAGCATATCTATTCACCCCCTTTGCTATGATGCCCCTAAATAAGATCTGGTGCAACCAATTACCTTCAGAAGTCACATAATTTGTTAAATAAAGTCCACCTGTGTGCAATCTAAGCGTCACATGATCTGTCACATGATCTCCGTATACATACACCTGTTCTGAAAGGCCCCGAGAATGTCTGCAACACCACTAAGCAAGGGGCACCACCAAGCAAGCGGCACTATGAAGACCAAGTAGTTCTCCAAACAGGTCAGGGACAAAGTTGTGGAGAAATACAGATCAGATTTGGGTTATAAAAAAAATATCCTAAACTTTGAACATCCCACAGAGCACCATTCCATTTATTATAGAAAAATAAAGAATATGGTATCACAACAAACCTGCCAAGAGTGGGCTGCCCACCAAAACTCATGGACCAGGCAAGGAGGGCATTAATCAGAGAATCAAAAAAGAGTCCGAACATAACCCTGAAGGAGCTGCAAAGCTCCTTGAGCAAAGTTCAACCATAGGACCACTTTAAGCCTTTCACTAAACAGAGCTGGGCTTTTTTATGGAAGAGGGCTAGAAAAAATAAGCAAACATTTTTGGTGTTCGCCAAAAGGCATGTGGCAGACTCCCAAACAAGGAAGAAGGTAGTCTGGTCAGATGAGACTAAAACAGAGCTTCATGTAAAACGTTATAAGTTCAAGCAAATCTAACACCTCTCTCATCACCCTGAGAACACCATCCCCACAGGAAGCATGGTGGTGGCAGCATCATCCACACAAACACAAGGTTATATTAACAGTATTGTACTTTTCTTGTAGGCTATTTTTGGCCAGCTAATAATCAAACCACCGATCAAGCAACATTATGGACTAAGCAGGATTATTTTGCTGTGACAATATAGGTCAAATAAAGATCCACACATCTGTACCTCTGTTACACCCCAGTGCCTTGCCAACAGCACAGAAAATAAATATAACCAAAGGGTGACTCCTCATTTCGCCCGCCAGAGGGTGAATCGGCACCACTGGTGGGGAGCTTCATCAGGACTGTGGGCAACTTCATCAGTCAGGCAACTTCATTCAAAAGAATGACATCTGATGCGCATGTGCAGTTCATTCCTGGATCCTGTCCACAATTACAAGGATTTACAGGCTGTAGTTAGCTGTGAAACCACCCACCTCTAACAGATTTTTGCTTTCAGTAGCAAGAGGCGACTTAGTTCAAACACTATAGCAGGAAATCTCCACTATAGAGCAAAGTTGCGATCCAAGCAATACCAGCAGCAGACAGCCAACTCGGTTTCTACTCATGTTAGCTAATGCTGGGGTTGATGGCCTCCACTGTCTCAGTAGTTATGTTGGGACTATTGAGGATTTCATAGCTGTGTCCCCGTCTCGCCTCCATCAGAGGATAACGGTATCCCAACAATGCATAACGGCTCTCCACCACTGGAGATATCCCTCGATCATCGCCAGAGGCACTCCTCCAGGGGTAGTGTCTGCGAGGAAAGTGGTGAGGACAGATGCATCTCTTACTGGGTGGGGAACAGTCCACGAGGGGAGAGCAGGGAACGGATTGTGGCCCCCACAACTCCGTCATTCTCAGGTAAATTGCCTCAAGATTATTAAAGTTCTTCTAGTACCTAAAACATATTTTCTTTGGAATTGTCACATCATAATCAGGTCCGACAATACGACTGTAGTAGCATACATCAACGGCCAGTGTGGCACCTGTATCTCACCGTGTTCCACTTCTTGCTACAGAGTAAGGAAGAAAACGTATGCTAGAGAAAGTCAGAGGGCTGGACCATGGCGCCTAATAAAGAGTGGGTTCCCCCACTAGTCGTCACGCTTCCTCTCTGTCTACAACAGACATTGAGTGATTGAAGCCTCATGTGGCCCCCTCCTAGAAAGGTCATGTCCCACGTGGTATTCCTCCCTCATATTATGAGATAACTAGGGTTACGCCAGTAACCTTAAGTTATCGATTGTCTGTGGAGTTTTCACACCATTGCCACATGTGGGAAGTTTTGGGTAGTAACAGATTACATGTCACGGGGATTACGTTATCCCATGACAAAAATTAAGTAACTGTAATCAGCCTGTATTTCTTACATTCTTAAATACAGCAGATCACATTTAGGACTACTAAATGTAATATCAATAGGAATTGCTGTATCAATTGCTGTAATTTCACATGCTCTCAAGATTCACAATTGTCCTGCTGATTGCCCGTCAAGGATGGATGGCTTGATTCCAATTAATTCCAATATTCTAATTGATTAAATGAAAAGGTAAGGCTGCCAAACAATTTACCCCTGGCCCACTGGTCAATCAGAGAGTCTTCTCAACTCCATAGTTGCTGCTTGCTGCTTTGCAGCGTATGTATTTACTATAGCCTACATAAAAATTACTGTAAGGTAGGACTATCAATTACACGTCAAACTATCAGCAACAGTTCTGCTATATTTAGAGTTGGCGAACTAACCCCTTCCTCAGGTGGTGAATTAGTCTGACATGAATTATCTGTTGATATTATTGGCCAAAATTCTGGAACATCTACATCAAAGTATCTTGATTCATGCATTCCTCCTTGAACATAATTAGTTTAAAACCTGTTAAGGCTGGGGACAATACTGCCCCCTTTGGATGAATTGCGTGCCCATAGTAAACTGAAAAAAAATCTGTCCAAAATTGCTAATATATGCATAATATAATAATGATTATTGAATAGAAAACACTCTAAAGCTTCTAAAACCGTGTGCATTATGTCTGTATGTATAGCAGAACTCACAGGGCAGCCAAACTCCCAAACTAGTTTTCTCATCAGGAAAGTTGGGCCAACTTTGACGTCATCGCCCCCACCTTTCCCAACCAGCTATGGATCTGGGAACAGTTTCTATGTCTTCCGCGAGATGTCCTCTTTCAGCAAATCCCGCGAGCTTTGACCCTTTGGCAGACAAAATTGTGCGTGTCGCGAGAAAACAGATGCGCGTTCTGGCGCGAATTGTACACAGTCATTCCTCCGTTCCAGATTGTCTGAGAGGAATTGCTTTTGTCCGGTTGAATCGCCAATTGTTTTGTACATTAATAACATCCCAAAGCTTGATTCTGCACTTAGTTTGACCAGTTTAGTCGACATATAATATGTAATTTTGAAGTTTTGATGCGCAACTGTTCGGGACAAGAAGTCATTTTGGAAGCATTTCAGTTGGAACTTGTAGCATATGCTAATACAAAGACACACGACTTGAAACCAAACGATGTATTGGGTAAGTATGACTCCTTCCACTACATTCTCATCGAAGACCATCAAAGGTAAGGGAATATTTATGTTGTAATTTTGTGTTTCTGTTGACTCCAACATAGCGGAGAAATATTGCTTATGTCTGAGCACCGTCTCAGATTATTGAATAGTGAACGATTTCTGTAACCTTAAAAATAAATGTGACAAAGCGA
Organism: Oncorhynchus masou masou; assembly: GCF_036934945.1. NCBI lineage: Eukaryota > Metazoa > Chordata > Actinopteri > Salmoniformes > Salmonidae > Oncorhynchus > Oncorhynchus masou. The sequence continues at coordinate 598 of NW_027003061.1, read as the reverse complement.
TTGCATTAAGAAGCAGTGTATAACGCCAGATAACGCCAGATATCTATAATTTCTCCAGACATTTTTTTGCATTTTCTGAACATGGCGTCAATGTAACTGAGATTTATGGATATAAATAGCATATTATTGAAAAAAACATAAATGTACTGTATAACATGTCCTATTACTGTCATCTGATGAAGATTTTCAAAAGGTCAGTGAATTACTTTTCTTTTAATCCTGCGTTTGTGATTGCATCTTTTGTTCGACAAAATGGCTACATATCGTCTGTGTCTTTGTGGTGGTTTGACATACATACGTGCTATGTTTTCGCCGTAAAACATTTTAGAAATCTGACTCGCTGGGTAGATGAACAAGGTGTTTATCTTTCATTTGAGCTATTGGACTTGTTAATGTGTGTAGGTTAAATATTTCTAAGAATATTTTTGCATTCTGTGCGTCACTTTTTGAGTTGAGGGGGTGGGGGGTGCCCTTGGGGAACGTGTTGCGTGAACACGTTAAACCATTTATTTCTTGAATCATACAATTTTAGGAGTCTAGTACACTTACAATAAAGCATTTTGCATGGGTTTAGGTAAGCTCATTAGACTACTCATTT
>NW_027003059.1:0-5726 GCF_036934945.1 Oncorhynchus masou masou | reverse complement strand
GTCTATAGTCTTATAGTCCATGCCAGGGGGTCTATAGTCTTATAGTCCATGCCAGGCAGTCTATAGTCTTATAGTCCATGCCAGGCAGTCTATAGTCCATGCCAGGCTGTCTATAGTCATATAGTCCATGCCAGGGGGTCTATAGTCTTATAGTCCATGCCAGGGGGTCTATAGTCTTATAGTCCATGCCAGGGGGTCTATAGTCTTATAGTCCATGCCAGGGGGTCTATAGTCTTATAGTCCATGCCAGGGGGTCTATAGTCTTATAGTCCATGCCAGGGGGTCGATAGTCTTATAGTCCATGCCAGGGGGTCTATAGTCTTATAGTCCATGCCAGGCCGTCTATAGTCTTATAGTTCATGCCAGATGTTCTATAGTCTTATAGTCCATGCCAGGGGGTCTATAGTCTTATAGTCCATGCCAGGCCGTCTATAGTCTTATAGTCCATGCCAGGGGGTCTATAGTCTTATAGTCCATGCCAGGGGGTCTATAGTCTTATAGTCCATGCCAGGCCGTCTATAGTCTTATAGTCCATGCCAGGTGGTCTATAGTCTTATAGTCCATGCCAGGCCGTCTATAGTCTTATAGTCCATGCCAGGCGGTCTATAGTCTTATAGTCCATGCCAGGCCGTCTATAGTCTTATAGTCCATGCCAGGCCGTCTATAGTCTTATAGTCCATGCCAGGGGGTCTATAGTCATGTCGTCCATGCCAGGCCGTCTATAGTCTTATAGTCCATGCCAGGGGGTCTATAGTCTTATAGTCCATGCCAGGGGGTCTATAGTCTTATAGTCCATGCCAGGCCGTCTATAGTCTTATAGTCCATGCCAGGCGGTCTATAGTCTTATAGTCCATGCCAGGGGGTCTATAGTCTTATAGTCCATGCCAGGCTGTCTATAGTCATATAGTCCATGCCAGGGGGTCTATAGTCTTATAGTCCATGCCAGGGGGTCTATAGTCTTATAGTCCATGCCAGGCTGTCTATAGTCATATAGTCCATGCCAGGGGGTCTATAGTCTTATAGTCCATGCCAGGGGGTCTATAGTCTTATAGTCCATGCCAGGCCGTCTATAGTCTTATAGTCCATGCCAGGGGGTCTATAGTCTTATAGTCCATGCCAGGGGGTCTATAGTCTTATAGTCCATGCCAGGGGGTCTATAGTCTTATAGTCCATGCCAGGCTGTCTATAGTCATATAGTCCATGCCAGGCCGTCTATAGTCTTATAGTCCATGCCAGGGGGTCTATAGTCTTATAGTCCATGCCAGGGGGTCTATAGTCTTATAGTCCATGCCAGGCGGTCTATAGTCTTATAGTCCATGCCAGGCTGTCTATAGTCATATAGTCCATGCCAGGGGGTCTATAGTCTTATAGTCCATGCCAGGGGGTCTATAGTCTTATAGTCCATGCCAGGCCGTCTATAGTCTTATAGTCCATGCCAGGGGGTCTATAGTCTTAGTCCATGCCAGGGGGTCTATAGTCTTATAGTCCATGCCAGGCGGTCTATAGTCTTAGTCCATGCCAGGGGGTCTATAGTCTTATAGTCCATGCCAGGCCGTCTATCGTCTTATAGTCCATGCCAGGCCGTCTATAGTCATATAGTCCATGCCAGGGGGTCTATAGTCTTATAGTCCATGCCAGGGGGTCTATAGTCTTATAGTCCATGCCAGGGGGTCTATAGTCTTATAGTCCATGCCAGGGGGTCTATAGTCTTATAGTCCATGCCAGGGGTCTATATTCTTATAGTCCATGCCAGGGGGTCTATAGTCTTATAGTCCATGCCAGGGGGTCTATAGTCTTATAGTCCATGCCAGGGGGTCTATAGTCTTATAGTCCATGCCAGGCCGTCTATAGTCTTATAGTCCATGCCAGGGAGTCTATAGTCTTATAGTCCATGCCAGGGGGTCTATAGTCTTATAGTCCATGCCAGGCCGTCTATAGTCTTATAGTCCATGCCAGGGGGTCTATAGTCTTATAGTCCATGCCAGGCCGTCTATAGTCTTAGTCCATGCCAGGGGGTCTATAGTCATGTCGTCCATGCCAGGCCGTCTATAGTCTTATAGTCCATGCCAGGGGGTCTATAGTCTTATAGTCCATGCCAGGGGGTCTATAGTCTTATAGTCCATGCCAGGGGGTCTATAGTCTTATAGTCCATGCCAGGGGGTCTATAGTCTTAGAGTCCATGCCAGGCGGTCTATAGTCTTATAGTCCATGCCAGGGGGTCTATAGTCTTATAGTCCATGCCAGGGGTCTATAGTCTTATAGTCCATGCCAGGGGGTCTATAGTCTTATAGTCCATGCCAGGCCGTCTATAGTCTATAGTCCATGCCAGGGGGTCTATAGTCTTATAGTCCATGCCAGGGGGTCTATAGTCTTATAGTCCATGCCAGGCCGTCTATAGTCTTATAGTCCATGCCAGGGGGTCTATAGTCTTATAGTCCATGCCAGGGGGTCTATAGTCTTATAGTCCATGCCAGGCGGTCTATAGTCTTATAGTCCATGCCAGGGGGTCTATAGTCTTATAGTCCATGCCAGGCGGTCTATAGTCTTATAGTCCATGCCAGGGGGTCTATAGTCTTATAGTCCATGCCAGGGGTCTATAGTCTTATAGTCCATGCCAGGCCGTCTATAGTCTTATAGTCCATGCCAGGTGGTCTATAGTCTTATAGTCCATGCCAGGCCGTCTATAGTCTTATAGTCCATGCCAGGTGGTCTATAGTCTTATAGTCCATGCCAGGCGGTCTATAGTCTTATAGTCCATGCCAGGCCGTCTATAGTCTTATAGTCCATGCCAGGCCGTCTATAGTCTTATAGTCCATGCCAGGCCGTCTATAGTCTTAGTCCATGCCAGGGGGTCTATAGTCATGTCATCCATGCCAGGCCGTCTATAGTCATGTCGTCCATGCCAGGCCGTCTATAGTCTTATAGTCCATGCCAGGGGGTGTATAGTCTTATAGTCCATGCCAGGGGGTCTATAGTCTTATAGTCCATGCCAGGGGGTCTATAGTCTTATAGTCCATGCCAGGGGGTCTATAGTCTTATAGTCCATGCCAGGCTGTCTATAGTCTTATAGTCCATGCCAGGGGGTCTATAGTCTTATAGTCCATGCCAGGGGGTCTATAGTCTTATAGTCCATGCCAGGCTGTCTATAGTCATATAGTCCATGTCAGGGGGTCTATAGTCTTATAGTCCATGCCAGGGGGTCTATAGTCTTATAGTCCATGCCAGGGGGTCTATAGTCTATAGTCCATGCCAGGGGGTCTATAGTCTTATAGTCCATGCCAGGGGGTCTATAGTCTTATAGTCCATGCCAGGGGGTCTATAGTCTTATAGTCCATGCCAGGGGGTCTATAGTCTTATAGTCCATGCCAGGGGGTCTATAGTCTTATAGTCCATGCCAGGGGTCTATAGTCTTATAGTCCATGCCAGGGGGTCTATAGTCTTATAGTCCATGCCAGGGGGTCTATAGTCTTATAGTCCATGCCAGGGGGTCTATAGTCTTATAGTCCATGCCAGGGCGTCTATAGTCTTATAGTCCATGCCAGGGGGTCTATAGTCTTATAGTCCATGCCAGGGGGTCTATAGTCTTATAGTCCATGCCAGGCGGTCTATAGTCTTATAGTCCATGCCAGGGGGTCTATAGTCTTATAGTCCATGCCAGGGGGTCTATAGTCTTATAGTCCATGCCAGGGCGTCTATAGTCTTATAGTCCATGCCAGGGGGTCTATAGTCTTATAGTCCATGCCAGGCGGTCTATAGTCTTATAGTCCATGCCAGGGGGTCTATAGTCTTATAGTCCATGCCAGGGGGTCTATAGTCTTATAGTCCATGCCAGGCCGTCTATAGTCTTATAGTCCATGCCAGGGGGTCTATAGTCTTATAGTCCATGCCAGGCCGTCTATAGTCTTATAGTCCATGCCAGGTGGTCTATAGTCTTATAGTCCATGCCAGGCCGTCTATAGTCTTATAGTCCATGCCAGGCCGTCTATAGTCTTATAGTCCATGCCAGGCCGTCTATAGTCTTATAGTCCATGCCAGGCCGTCTATAGTCTTAGTCCATGCCAGGGGGTCTATAGTCTTATAGTCCATGCCAGGGGGTCTATAGTCATGTCGTCCATGCCAGGCCGTCTATAGTCTTATAGTCCATGCCAGGGGGTCTATAGTCTTATAGTCCATGCCAGGGGGTCTATAGTCTTATAGTCCATGCCAGGGGGTCTATAGTCTTATAGTCCATGCCAGGGGGTCTATAGTCTTATAGTCCATGCCAGGCTGTCTATAGTCATATAGTCCATGTCAGGGGGTCTATAGTCTTATAGTCCATGCCAGGGGGTCTATAGTCTTATAGTCCATGCCAGGCTGTCTATAGTCATATAGTCCATGTCAGGGGGTCTATAGTCTTATAGTCCATGCCAGGCCGTCTATAGTCTTATAGTCCATGCCAGGGGGTCTATAGTCTTATAGTCCATGCCAGGGGGTCTATAGTCTTATAGTCCATGCCAGGGGGTCTATAGTCTTATAGTCCATGCCAGGCTGTCTATAGTCATATAGTCCATGCCAGGGGGTCTATAGTCTTATAGTCCATGCCAGGGGGTCTATAGTCTTATAGTCCATGCCAGGGGGTCTATAGTCTTATAGTCCATGCCAGGCCGCCTATAGTCTTATAGTCCATGCCAGGCGGTCTTATAGTCTTATAGTCCATGCCAGGGGGTCTATAGTCTTATAGTCCATGCCAGGCCGTCTATAGTCTTATAGTCCATGCCAGGGGGTCTATAGTCTTAGTCCATGCCAGGGGGTCTATAGTCTTATAGTCCATGCCAGGCCGTCTATAGTCTTAGTCCATGCCAGGGGGTCTATAGTCTTATAGTCCATGCCAGGCCGTCTATAGTCTTAGTCCATGCCAGGGGGTCTATAGTCTTATAGTCCATGCCAGGGGGTCTATAGTCTTATAGTCCATGCCAGGGGGTCTATAGTCTTATAGTCCATGCCAGGGGGTCTATAGTCTTATAGTCCATGCCAGGGGGTCTATAGTCTTATAGTCCATGCCAGGGGGTCTATAGTCTTATAGTCCATGCCAGGGGGTCTATAGTCTTATAGTCCATGCCAGGGGTCTATAGTCTTATAGTCCATGCCAGGCCGTCTATAGTCTTATAGTCCATGCCAGGGGGTCTATAGTCTTATAGTCCATGCCAGGGGGTCTATAGTCTTATAGTCCATGCCAGGGGGTCTATAGTCTTATAGTCCATGCCAGGGGTCTATAGTCTTATAGTCCATGCCAGGCGGTCTATAGTCTTATAGTCCATGCCAGGGAGTCTATAGTCTTATAGTCCATGCCAGGGGGTCTATAGTCTTATAGTCCATGCCAGGGGGTCTATAGTCTTATAGTCCATGCCAGGGGGTCTATAGTCTTATAGTCCATGCCAGGGGTCTATAGTCTTATAGTCCATGCCAGGGGTCCATAGTCATGTCGTCCATGCCAGGCCGTCTAGTCTTATAGTCCATAACAGGTGGTCTATAGTCTTATAGTCCATGCCAGGCCGTCTATAGTCTTATAGTCCATGCCAGGTGGTCTATAGTCTTATAGTCCATGCCAGGCCGTCTATAGTCTTATAGTCCATGCCAGGCCGTCTATAGTCTTATAGTCCATTTCAGGCCGTCTATATGTCTTATAGTCCATGCCAGGCCGTCTATAGTCTTAGTCCATGCCAGGGGGTCTATAGTCTTATAGTCCA
>NW_027003058.1:0-5727 GCF_036934945.1 Oncorhynchus masou masou | reverse complement strand
GAGAACTGTAATCATCGAATATTGTAAGAGCTTTCATTGTCTGCGTATATGCCCCCTTTATTTATCCTACGGTTCTGACTTGGTGTACAGGGAGAATGCTGTAAGAACGGCCCATTTTCTGAATTCTGTCGCTGTACATTTCAAAAGTGCTGAACAAATAGTTATATTGACTACGTCAGTCCTAGCTCGCTCATTAATGTCTTAATCGAAATTATGGATTGCCTCTTATCCGCTGATTGTTCCCCTATGCCATAGTTTGTACATCTCACTTGTCAGTAGAAACCACATTTGTTTAACAAGTCAGCCATATCAGCTATGTTTTTTAAAAAGCCTGTAAATGAGGCTGAATTAACTGTTTCGCTGCCAGACAAGGGTCCGCTGATAGCCAGGTGGAGCTGTGGAAGGCCCTAACAAGGTTGTGGGCATAGTTTGTCACCGTTATAGTGCAATGAATGTATTGTTTAGTGTTGTGTTGTGTTATGTAGTGGCTTTACTGGCATGCATCAAAAAGAAATAATTGTTTGTCACACCAAGACTTCCATGCTAAAATTACCACTGAATAGGCCAATAACTTCCAACAACAACTAAGTAAAATACATAGGCCTAAAGCTGACAAATAAGAACAGTAGAAAATATCCAAATGAAAATTCTGGTTCTTTCAATCACATTCATCTCTCTTCTCCGCATGTCTGCCTCCCTTTCTATCTGTCTTGACTTGAGCTATTGCCAGTGAAGTTCAACATTGCATCAAATCATCAGAGGGTCCAGTCTGAAGCTGTCGTTAACAAACTTGCAACAGTGTATCAACTTGCCTATTCCAGGCCCTTAAAGTTTCCTGCTCCAGTAAGCCCGGGAGAGAAAGCAGCTTTTTATGACGTTTCCACTGGATATATATATATTTTTTTTTTTTGCTCTTTTCACAGAGAAGCCTCAAATACTGAGGAACTATCATGCGCAATGGATGTTAAAAACAAAACTGACTTTGTTGACTTGTGTGAGGCGAGGAAAAAATGAGTGGTGTACGTGGTCAGTTAAGACAAAAATAAATCAGACATCGGCAAATGGGCCCTTCTTACATATGCATGCATTCTGAAATGAGACACACCATATCTACACCAAACCTCCTCCCCTTCTTGATGCCACATTTTTAATTATACTAAAGACACATTATCTTCACACATATTTCAGATGCTTTTTACTGACAGCCGCAAGTCAATCAGCTAGACCTATTGCCACACGCACTAATCAAAGTGCGGGCTTCCCATACAATCCACAGCCATTTTTTTAAAGAAGCTAATGATCCTCTGTGGATAAGTCATGCTCCCCGGTGAAGTATTTTAAATGATTTTAAGTTGACAGGAGTAATTATATAATTTTGGCTAAACATCCATTTATTTTAGGATAATCCAGCATCCCAACAGTGCACTGTTTATGGAATGCACGTATCATTAGGATCATAAGAAAAGCCATGTGTGAAACATGAAATGTAAGTGTTGCGATTACAGACAAACTTTTAGGCTTGAACAAATCTTGTGTTGCAATTCTGGATGTACAACAATAACTTTCAGAGTTTTGGCAGTTTCACCAACAAAAAATGTATACCAAACGGCCTGTGAGGAGTGATACACGAACAAGCATAACACTGTCATGTCTTATTATGTCTGTTCCTGTCCTTTCTCTTTCACTCTGTCTCTCTGCTGGTCTTATTAGGTTACCTTCTCTGTCTCTCCTTCTTCAGCTGTTCTACATCTCCCTAACTAGCTCATTCATCCTTTCCCACCTGTTCTCTCTTTCTCCTCTGATTAGGTCTCTATTTCTCTCTCTGTTCCTGCTACTTTCAGTGTCAGATTCTTGTTTGTGTTTTTCATGCCAGAAGCAAGCTAGCGTCTCGTTTGCTTCCACCTTGTCCTATCCTGTCGGAGTCGGCCTGGCAGGTGCATCCTGCACTATACAACGTCGGAAGAGGATTTATGCCATTCCTGTTTCTTCATTAAAGAACTCTGTTTTCTGTTAAAACCGCTTTTGGGTCTTCACTGGTACATAACAAACACAGTATAAAAAACACGGAAGTCAAGGAAACTGGAAAGCGGTATCCTGCACGTTTTCAAGTTAAAAGTCTCCATTCTCTATTACTCAGTTGAGTTTACTTCACATGTAGGTAGCGAATGTAATGGATTTGTTTGCCAGCGCAAGTCTAGATAGTACTAGCTGTATAATGCCTACAACAGTGAAGTTTCAGTCCACTAGGTGCATCTCTGCAGAATGGGCATGTCTCTGGTGACATGGACATCCCCATGCATGCACCTTATCAAAATAGGACTCATTCAATATTGCACCATCCCATTCTCTGTGCTCTGTCTGCAATTATCGAAATATGACTAATTCAATATTGCACCATCCCATTCTCTGTGTTCTGTCTGCAATTATCAAAATATGACTAATTCAATATTGCACCATCCCATTCTCTGTGTTCTGTCTGCAATTATCAAAATATGACTAATTCAATATTGCACCATCCCATTCTCTGTGTTCTGTCTGCAATCATAACCAATATTATCAACCAGGAATAATGAAACATAGAATAATGATAGATGTTTGGAGAATCTATAAATTATGTATGACCACTGGAGACTTTGCCACTCAAAATATATTTTTATGGAATATTTTGACATTTATTTATCACTCAAAATCATGCCAAAGCATATTATGTAGGAGGGTTTATTATTATTATTTTTTAAATCATTTGACATGATTTATATTCATCGGGTCACGAACATATGGACTTTGCAATTAACAAGGGAGAGGTTAAATGTAGTCTAAGTCTGGCATAAGCTTATTCCCACACTTTACAATAACTCTGTTGCAGTGGTTTTAGGTAGTCTCCGTATAGTCTATCCCCTCCATAGCGACACTGCTGCCCAGTTGAAGAGTGTGTGATCTCTATGCAGCACTACAGCACCATGCGCATTCGGAGAAGAACACCTCAGCCTCAGAATAATCCCTCTTGGGGGCATGAGGTCATAGAGTCATTATATCCTAACTTGGCCTATCTGCCTACTAGCCAAATAAAATGCAGAGCCTGCATGATGCGTGCAACTCGTCATTCCAACATATTTAAACATTTATATTCATCCTTCATTCAGTTGTCAGTCAGTATGTCATCCATTCTGTCATTTGTCAGAGTTACAATAGGAACTAAATCAAAGAGAAAAGAACAGTCTTATCCAATTGTTTATTGAAATCCATGTGTGAATTCAAAATTATCTAAATTTTCCAAAGTTATTTAGCCTATCACTTTAATAATTCAATGTTTAATTTAGGCCTATCCAAAAACAAAAATAGGCCTTCAACTTGTATGCATTGCAATTTAGGCTATCATTTGGGGTACTGGTGTCTTGCGGAATTATTTTAGAACTCTGTGTTTTATAACTTTTTATTTTAGGCTTCCCCTTAAAAAGAGACCCTAGCTCACAGGCTTCTAAATATATTTTAAACAAAATCATTGAAGAAGCCCTTGCAGTGGCTGATAGGGAAAACAGATCTGGCAATAAGAATAAGCTATAGATAGTCTTGACCATTAGGGACCTCTTGGCTATTTTGCTCAGGGCCGGTTATAGCCAAGACTTAATCAATATTTTGTTATGTCTCATTTATTGATATGGATATAGCCTCTGCATGATGGGGTTGTGCAACGCAAATGGCTATAACAAGCCTACATACAAAGTGGGATTCACAATACAACAGTCAAAATGCCTAATATAAGGCCTACAGTCCGTGCTCCCAAATACTGGAAAAAGTGTAATTCATTAGGTTACATGATCACCACAGTAGCCCCACACGGCTATAAAAATTCATTATGCAATTATATGGCCATTAAATAACACACAGCAGCATGGCATATATAGATAGTGGAATAGGCCGAGCCTAAATCATATTTACTTTCTATTTTGCAGCTCAGGCAGTTATTCTGGACAAGGCTCTTCTGTATCTTTATAGTACCATTCTCACACAAGTCATTTGCTGAAGGCCCAAGCCTATACTACGCCATCTAGTTGTACTACGTTGTTATTGAATGCCGTTCTAAAACAAGCTCTTGACATTTATTTTGGAAATGAAACCGAAGCTGCAAAACTTTCATGTTTCACGCATGGCTTTTCTTTACGATCCTAACAATTTACTTATGGATTTTCTTACGATCCTAGCAATACATACAGTGCCTTGCGAAAGTATTCGGCCCCTTGAACTTTGCGAATTTTTGCCACATTTCAGGCTTCAAACATAAAGATATAAAACTGTATTTTTTTGTGAAGAATCAACAACAAGTGGGACACAATCATGAAGTGGAACGGCATTTATTGGATATTTCAAACTTTTTTAACAAATCAAAAACTGAAAAATTGGGCATGCAATATTATTCAGCCCCTTTACTTTCAGTGCAGCAAACTCTCTCCAGAAGTTCAGTGAGGATCTCTGAATGATCCAATGTTGACCTAAATGACTAATGATGATAAATACAATCCACCTGTGTGTAATCAAGTCTCCGTATAAATGCACCTGCACTGTGATAGTCTCAGAGGTCCGTTAAAAGCGCAGGAGAGCATCATGAAGAACAAGGAACACACCAGGCAGGTCCGAGAAACTATTGTGAAGAAGTTTAAAGCCGGATTTGGATACAAAAGATTTCCCAAGCTTTAAACATCCCAAGGAGCACTGTGCAAGCGATAATATTGAAATGGAAGGAGTATCAGACCACTGCAAATCTACCAAGACCTGGCCGTCTCTAAACTTTCAGCTCATACAAGGAGAATACTGATCAGAGATGCAGCCAAGAGGTCCATGATCACTCTGGATGAACTGCAGAAATCTACAGCTGAGGTGGGAGACTCTGTCCATAGGACAACCATCAGTCGTATGGAAGAGTGGCAAGAAGAAAGCCATTTCTTAAAGATATCCATAAAAAGTGTTGTTTAAAGTTTGGCTACAAGCCACCTGGGAGACACACCAAACATGTGGAAGAAGGTGCTCTGGTCAGATGAAACCAAAATTGAACTTTTGGCCACAATGCAACACGTTAAGGTTTCGCAAAAGCAACACAGCTCATAACTCCTGAACACACCATCCCCACTGTCAAACATGGTGGTGGCAGCATCATGGTTTGGGCCTGCTTTTCTTCAGCAGGGACAGGGAAGATGGTTAAAATTGATGGGAAGATGGATGGAGCCAAATACAGGACCAGATGGAACCTGATGGAGTCTGCAAAAGACCTGAGACTGAGACGGAGATTTGTCTTCCAACAAGACAATGATCCAAAACATAAAGCAAAATCTACAATGGAATGGTTCAAAAATAAACATATCCAGGTGTTAGAATGGCCAAGTCAATGTCCAGACCTGAATCCAATCGAGAATCTGTGGAAAGAACTGTAAACTGCTGTTCACAAATGCTCTCCATCCAACCTCACTGAGCTCGAGCTGTTTTGCAAGGAGGAATGGGAAAAATTTCAGTCTCTCGATGTGCAAAACTGATCGAGACATACCCCAAGCGACTTACAGCTGTAATCGCAGCAAAAGGTGGCGCTACAAAGTATTAACTTAAGGGGGCTGAATAATTTTGCACGCCCAATTTTTCAGTTTTTGATTTGTTAAAAAGTTTGAAATATCCAATAAATGTCGTTCCACTTCATGATTGTGTCCCACTTGTTGTTGATTCTTCACAAAAAAATACAGT
>NW_027003057.1:0-5727 GCF_036934945.1 Oncorhynchus masou masou | reverse complement strand
GTTGGTGTTAATGTGTGTCTGTTAGTGTGAGTGTGTGGGTATTAGTGTGAGTGTGTGGGTGCTAGTGTGAGTGTGTGTGTTGTGTGGAGTGTTTTGGGTGTTAGTGTGTGTTAGTGTGATTGTGTGCCTGGGTATGTTGGTGTGAGTGTTTGGGTGTTGATGTGCGTTAGCGTGGGTGTTTGTGTGTGAGTGTGTAGTGAGTGTGTAGTGTGTGGGCATTAGTGTGAGTGTTTGGGTGCTGGTGTGTGTTAGTGAGAGTGCGGACATTAGTGTGAGTGTGCAGTGGGTGTCAGTGTGAGTGTGTGTTGGGGTGAGTGTTTGGGTGTTAGTGTGTGTTGGTGTGGGAGTTTGTATGTGAGTGTGTGTGTTATTGTGAGTGTGTGTGGTGTTAGTGTGTGTCTGTGAGTGTGAGTGTGTGGGTGGTAGTGCGAGCGTGTGTGTTTGTGTGAGTGTTTGGGTGTTAGTGTGTGTTAGTGTGATTGTGTGGGAGTTAGTGAGGTGTGTGTTGGTGTGAGTGTTTGGGTGTTAGTGTGTGTTAGTGTGGGTGTTTGTGTGTGAGTGTGTGTGTTAGTGTGAGTGTGTGGGTGTTAGTGTGAGTGTGTGTTTGGAGTGTGAGTGTTTGGGTGTTAGTGTGTGTTTCGTGTGAGTTTGTGTGTGTTAGTGTGTAGTGTGGTTGTTAGTGTGTGTAGATGTTGTGGTATTGCGGGTGTTAGTGTGTGTGTGTGTGTGTGTGTGTGTTTGTGCGTGTGTGCTGCTAGTGTGTGTTTGGGTGTTAGTGTCTGTTCGTGTGTGGGTGATCGTGTGTGTGTGTGGGTGGGTGGGTGTTAGTGTTAGTGTGTGGGTGCTAGTGTGAGTGTGTGTTGGTGTGTGTGGGTGGGTGTGTGATAGCGTGTGTGTGGGTGCTAGTTTCAGTGTGTGTTGGTGTGTGGGTGTGTTTTGGTGTGAGTGTTTGTGGTGTTAGTGTGTGTCAGTGTGAGTGTGTGTCTGTGTGTGAATTGGAAATCCCCTACATCCCAACCTTCACCTCCTCCAGTAGAATGAAGCCAGTGGCTAAGAGTGGTTTTCTTTACAGGCATGTAATTATCTCTTTATTGATTTGTCAGCATCTCTGCCAGGGAATGGTACCTCTTAAACAGTCCTTCCTATGATAACTTGTCTCTATTGCAATCACCATTAGATGCCCTTAGGGGAATGTGAGGACAGGAGTGTGTGTGTGTGTGTGTGTGTGTGTGTGTGTGTGTGTGTGTGTGTGTGTGTGTGTGTGTGTGTGTGTGTGTGTGTGTGTGTGTGTGTGTGTGTGTGTGTGTGTGTGTGTGTGCGCACACGGGTTAAAATTCATATATTTTCTCTGACTCTGGCTCTGCTGTTCGATGTGGGAAAACGTGATCCTCTATTGAAAAATGGCTGACTTTTTCTCTCTCCCAATCTCTCTCTCTCTTCCCTCTCTCTCTCTTTCCTCCCTCTCTCTCTCTCTCGTCGGTATCTCACTCTTTCTCGCTCCCCTCACTCTCTGTATCTCACTATCTCTCCCCCCTCTAACTCTCTCTCTATCTAATTCTCTGTAAATGGCCCCTCTCGCTGCTCTCACTCTCCTACTCTCTCTCTTGTCTCCAGGCTGTTGAGGTCTGGTGGAATATGAGGACCCTATCCCTCTCCCTGATTCTGCTGTATATCACCCTGTCCCGCAGCATGAGACGGCCTCCAAGAGAGGCTCAGGTATATACGCATCACTTTCCTTCCTCTATTTACATATTGTTTCCTGTTGCTCCTCACACCTGTGCTGGGAGATTGGGCGTTGCGTCCTGTCTGTGTGTGTGCGTGCATGCGGGCCTGTGTGTGTGTATGTGTGTGTCTCCACTAGCCTTATTAAGAGACATGGAGCTGAAGTAATTGCTTAGGCATCCCTCTTCCCCATTTCTCTGTCTGAGTCAATCGTATTCACTAGATGTCTGATGAGGTTTTTTAAATGTGGAGTTGACATTTTTGGGGATGGATCGAGCATGATTACCTGCCTGCTATCTGAATTTTAAACATTATATACTGGATGACACATTCATAGCTAGCTGCGACCTCCCCCCATGCCCTCAAGTTATCTGGACAGAGATTCCTACTAGAATCTGTTCATTACCAGGTACAGTACTGAGTTGACCGGCTTTGGTCAGACAAGTTTAAAATAGGCTACACTGCAGTGTGTGTGTGTGTGTGTTTGAGAGTGTGTGTGTGTGTTTGAGAGTGTCATTGTGTGTGTGTGTTTGAGAGTGTCTGTGTGTGTGTGCGTGTTTGAGAGTGTCATTGTGTGTGTTTGAGAGTGTCATTGTGTGTGTGTGTGTTTGAGAGTGACTGTGTGTGTGTGTGTGTGTGTGTTTGAGAGTGTCATTGTGTGTGTGTGTTTGAGAGTGTCTGTGTGTGTGTGTATTTGAGAGTGTCTGTGTGTGTGTGTATTTGAGAGTGCCATTGTGTGTGTGTGTGTTTGAGAGTGTCTGTGTGTGTGTTTGATAGTGTCTGTGTGTGTGTGTGTGTTTGAGAGTGTCTGTGTGTGTGTGTGTGTGTGTGTGTGTGTGTGTGTGTGTGTGTGTGTGTGTGTGTGTGTGTGTGTGTGTGTGTGTGTGTGTGTGTGTGTGTGTGTGTGTTTGAGAGTGTCATTGTGTGTGTGTGTTTGAGAGTGTCTGTGTGTGTGTTTGTTTGAGAGTGCCATTGTGTGTGTGTGTGTGTGTTTGAGAGTGTCTGTGTGTGTGTGTTTGATAGTGTCTGTGTGTGTGTGTGTTTGAGAGTGTCTGTGTGTGTTTGAGAGTGTCTGTGTGTGTGTTTGAGAGTGTCTGTGTGTGTGTTTGATAGTACCTGTGTTTGTGTGGTCTGTGGGCGTTATCTCTTTCTTGAGTTATTGATATGTTCCTTTCATCGATTGCGTTTCTGTGTGTGTGTCTGTGAGAAGGCTTATGTAAAATTAGCATGTCTGAGTATTTCTTGTGTGGAAATCTTTAAGGATTTTATGGAATTTTCAAGTTCAAGTTTTATTTGTCACATGCACAAGCCCTACCCAGCAGTATTCAATATGAAAATAAGTATAACTAATGATAACTAATAAAAATACATTTTAATTACAAGAGGAAGCTATATACAAGGTAAATGGACAATGTGCAGGTGGACTGGAGTATTTGAGGTAGATATGTACATTTAATGTGTGGGTGTTAGTGTGAGTGTGTGTACAGTAAGTGTGTGGGGTGTAAGTGTGTGGGTATTAGTGTGTGGTTGTTAGTATGTGAGTGTGTGTGTTAGTGTATGTGTGTGTGTGTGTTGTTCTGTAAGTGTGTGGGTGTTAGTGTGTGGGTTTTAGTGTGTTAGTGTGTGGAGATCGTGTGTGGTTGTTAGTGTGTGGGTGTTAGTGTAAGTGTGTGGGTGATAGTGTATGAGTGTGTGTGTTAGTGTGAGTGTTTGTGTGTGTTTTGTAAATGTGTGGATGTTAGTGTGTGGGTGTGGTTGTGGGTGTTAGTGTAAGTGTGTGTAAGTGTGTGGTGTGTTCGTGTGTGGTATTAGTATGAGTGTGCGGGTATTAGTGTGTGGGTGTTAGTGTGTGAGTGTGTTAATGTGAGAGTGTGTTAGTGGGTGGGTGTTAGTGTGTGTGTGTGTGTGATGGTGTGAGTGTGTGTCTTATTGTACATGTGTGGTTGTTAGTGTGGGTGTGTGTTAGTGTGTGTGTGTGTAGTGTTAGTGTGTGGGTATTACAGTGTGAGTGTGTGTGCGTTATTGTAGGTGTGTGGGTGTTACTGTGTGGATGTTAGTGTATGGGTGTTACGTGTGGGTGTTAGTGTGGAGTGTGTGGGTGTTAGTGTGAGTGCGTGGCCGTTGGTGTTAATATATGGGTGTTACTGTTAGTGATATAGGTGTTACTGTGTGGGTATTAGTGTGAGTGTGTTGGTGTTAGTGTGTGGGTGTTGGTGTGTGGTGTTGGTGGGTGTGTGTGGGTGGGTGTTAGTGTGTGTGTGGTGTGTGATGGTGTGAGTGTGTATGTTATTGTACACTGTGTGGGTGTTAGTGTGTGGGTGTGTGTTAGTGTGTGTGGGTTAGAGTGTGTGTGTTAGTGTGGTATGTTATTGTAAGTATGTGGGTGTTAGTGTGGGGGTGTTCGTATGTGTGCATGAGTGTTAGTGTAGTGGGTATTAATGTGAGTGTGTGTGTGTTATTGTAGGTGTGTGGGTGTTACTCGTGTGGATGTTAGTGATGGATGTTACCGTGTGGGTGTTAGTGTGAGTGTGTGTGTTAGTGTGAGTGCGTGGATGTTGGTGTTTGTGTATGGACGTTCACTGTGTGGGTGTTAGTGTTAGTGTATAGGTGTTACTGTGTGGTTGTTAGTGTGAGTGTGTGGTTGTTAGTGTGAGTGTGTGGGTGCAAGAGTGTCAGTGTTGGTGTGATAGGCAGGATGTACTGTACATGTACAGTTGTGGCCAACAGTTTTGAGAATGACACAAATATTAATTTCCACAAAGTTTGCTGCTTCAGTGTCTTTAGATATTTTTGTCAGATGTTACTATGGAATACTGAAGTATAATTACATGCATGTCATAAGTGTCAAAGGCTTTTATTGACAATTACATGAAGTTGTTGCAGAGTCAATATTTGCAGTGTTGACCCTTCTTTTTCAAGACCTCTGCAATCCGCCCTGGCATGCTGTCAATTAACTTCTGGGCCACATCCTGACTGATGGCAGCCCATTCTTGCATAATCAATGCTTGGAGTTTGTCAGAATATGTGTTTTTTATTTTATTTGTCCACCTCCTCTGAGGATTGATCCAAGATGTTGTAGCAGTCAGACGTCTTGTCGTGCCGTGTCCCTTGTATATATATATATACATATTTTTTTACATATTTTTCTTCGCATATCTTTTAAAACATTTTGCTAAACCTCAACATCTAAATACTCTCCTGCAACCCGCCTCACCAATGTAGCGTGGATCTGCTTTTTTTTTCTAAAGTATTTCTATTTACTTCGGATCCGGAACCCCTCAACTGAAGCTAGCCAGCTAACTACCAGCTATCAGTCAGCAAACCATTGCTAGTGGTCATCAGCTAACCGGTCATCAGCTAACCTTTAGCTCGGAAAGCTCTCCATTCTGCTTGTTTATGTTTTATCTGTCGGCCCCAGCCGCACTCAGGCTCTGTGTGTAGTTATTCCGACCCTCCCTGCCTAGTCAACACCATTTTACCTGCTGTTGTTGTGCTAGCTGATTAGCTGTTGTTGTCTCACCTACTGTTTTAGCTAGCTCTCCCAATTCAACACCTGTGATTACTGTATGCCTCGCTGTATGTCTCTCTCAAATGTCAATATGCCTTGTATACTGTTGTTCAGGTTAGTTATCATTCTTTTAGTTTACAATGGAGCCACTAGTTCCACTCTTCATACCCCTGATACCTCCTTTGTCCCACCTCCCACACATGCGGTGACCTCACCCATTACAACCAGCATGTCCAGAGATACAAGCTCTCTCATCATCACCCAGTGCCTGGGCTTACCTCCGCTGTACCCGCACCCCACCATACCCCTGTCTGCGCATTATGCCCTGAATATATTCTACCATGCCCAGAAATCTGCTCCTTTTATTCTCTGTCCCCAATGCTCTCGGCGACCAGTTTTGATAGCCTTTAGCCGCACCCTCATACTACTCCTCCTCTGTTCCGCGTGTGATGTGGAGGTAAACCCAGGCCCTGCATGTCCCCATACCCAAACAGTTC